>NW_024068207.1:0-204151 GCF_009389715.1 Phoenix dactylifera
GGCGATTCAAGTACCAATTTATAAATTTTCTATATTATTTAGACGACCCCAAATTAATGTGACTGACTGCAATTTCTTGACCTGAAAAATCAAATATGAAAGGTTCCTAGGGCTTGGATTTCATCAATTGAATTCCTTCAATGAATTTAAATCTGATTGTTAATATTCTGCTAATTACAATGACCGAATCCCTTTTTTTATGCAATATTCTCTTTCAAGGCATAACACCTATACCTATATAAATCCTATGTCTACTTTCGTGATCATAGAAATTAATATAAATTCATTATGATCTGTGAAATTCTTGATTGTAGGTCACAAGGGTGTGCATTTATTTCTAAACTACACCACCAATGTTTGATAAATTCACCAACTAATATTGAACTTCAACTTTCGTTACTTCATTCAACATCTTAAGCATGCAATTCATGGCCAGTAAATTGCAAGAATGAAAACCGAAATCATCAAATTGCAATTAACAAAAGATGTTCAATACAACCATACTCAATTCATATCAAAAATTCAATGACTACGTCCTAGCCCTAGGATAAGAAAACTAGCAAATCATAACTAATAAATCAATCCCATTATTTCTCAAACATAAATTCGCATTCAACATTCTTAATAACAATTCAGCAAATAAAAAAAATAAAAATATATATATATAAGAGAAAGGAAAAGAACTCTGTATTTGCAAAAATCCTCCGTTCTGTTCTTTCTCCCAGAATTCCAGCTTTTTCTTCCTCTCGGAATTTCTAGCTTTTCCTCCTCTCGGAATTTCAGATTCTCTGCATTTTTTCTTTTTTTTTCTGCTTCTCCTCCTCTTCGTATCTGCTGGCCCCCCTCCTCTTCTCGGAATTTCCTCTTTTTTTGAATTTTAAAACAGATTTCCTCCCTATCTGCTAGCTGAAATCCCGAAATTCTAGGCTGATTTTTAGACTCGACTCCCAGCTGAATTTAGAGCACCAAAACGATATACTTTGGAGTTGGACCCTTCAAGAAAGTTTTAGATCTCGTTCTCAGCTTTCCAACGCACCTAGGTTTGCATTATTCTGACTTATATAACTCCATATACAAGCTGAAAACCGAAACAAGGTATGGGCCGCAGTAAAATTCTGGACAGATTCGGACTTCTCCATTTCGGCTAAGTTTTGGACTTCAAAACGGCAGAAATTGGTTTTGTGATCTTCATAAAAGTTTTAGGTCTACCTTTTATCTTTCCAGCAAGCTAAACAACATATGAAACGGAGGTCTGTAGCTCCAGTTAGAATCCAAAAACCGAACAGTATTCTGGATTGACTGGACCAGCCTAATTTCAACCGAATTCAATAATTAAACACCTGCAAAATACCAAGAATTTTCAAGAATTAAATAAATGTAAAAGACACCTAAATTATAGACAAATGAGCTAAGAACATACAAAATACTCTAAAATAAAACAATTAAGACTAAGAAAATGTGTGAAATAAATTCCCACATCAAATACCCCCAAACTTGAATGCTTGCTTGTCCTCAAGCAAAAGAAAAACCATAAAAATAAAGGACAATAACCATAGTCAGGCTCAACTCATCACACCCAAAGGACCTATCATGCAAACATCAAATCTTCAACTTAGTACATAAACAATAGCAAATGAAGGAAAACTAAGCATACTCACATTCTCTAGATCAAATATCCATATATAATTCCAAACTCAATCATATTTATCATGCGACCAACACAATTGAATCATGTAACAACTCAACCTGCAATCACCCCTTCTCACTACTACAAACAAGGTAGCAAACTAGAGAGTTTTTTTTTTCTTCTTTTTTTTTTGACCAATTATTCTTTGTATTTAAGTTGTCACTTGCCTTTTGACGCGAATACAAGCATTTGTGATGGATGCACCCAGTTACTCAACAAGTCACACACTTAAAGTGCCTTTGCATACTCATATTCCAAGTTGCCGTTTGACGTAAAAGTAAACATTGGTGATGAATACCCCTAGTTACTAAGCAACTCAAAACATTGGAGTAGAAAGAACTTTGTACACATTTATTTATTCGACTATCTAATCATTATCGCTCTATTTACTTAAACCCTGTTTAGGACTAGATCAAAGGGGATAATCACAAGAAAAGCATCACACTCATCTTTTATGCATAATCACACAACTCATACAACTTTGCAAAGAAAGATGTACTTCAATAATCCCAAAGGAAAACAAATATGCTTACTCTTGCTTTATAAGATATTGTCTATCCTAAATCAAAATTCAATGCTTAAACACAATAAAGAACCCAAAAGTGTAATGTTGATCCTAGATAAGTCTCACACAAGTGCAAATGCATGTTCATTTCTCCTAATCTTTCACATAAAAATTTGGTTTGGAAGACATAGATATGATCACTAATTAACTTGCATGAAAGTGAACAAACCAGAATTTCAAAAAAAATTTCTTTCTCAAACAAACATAACCAATACTAGCATTCAGCATAATCAAATATCCACTCCCCCAAACTTAATTTTCACATTGTCTTCAATGTGAAAGGAAAGAAAAATGGAAGACTAATACTCCTCTTTTAGCAAGGCTGAACACAATGAATGTCCGACTGAATTGAACACGAACTAGCTTCTTGCTTGATTTTTTTGCACCTACACAACACAACCAAAAAGAAAGGGGTCACAACAATAATTATTCAAAGACTTAAATAAAAACAACAATTAAAACATATAACAAAAGACAAAAGAAAGGAATTTTTTTTTTTTTTTATGGTTGGGTTGCCTCCCAAGAAGCGCTTGTTTACAGTCATTAGCTTGACTTCCACACCATCAACCATAGGTAGGATTCTTCAAAGAGTAAATCACTCCTTTAGGAACCACATTACTAGCAAGATAAGGCTTCAAACGCTGCCCATTAACCTTGAATGCACCAGTGACCTCACTACGCACCTCAACAGCACCATATGGATACACTTTCGTTACCGTGAATGGGCCAGACCACCTAGAACGAAGCTTGCCTAGAAATAACTTAAGTCTTGAGTTGAAGAGTAATACTTGCTGCCCAATTTCGAAGTTTCTAATCTGAAGATGTTTGTCATGCCAATGCTTTGTCTTTTCCTTGTAAATCCGAGTATTGTCATAAGCATCCAACCTAAACTCCAACTCACTCAACTGTAACAATCTTTTTTCTCCCGCAGCTTTCAAATCCATGTTCAACTCCTTGATTGCCCAATAGGCCCTGTGTTCTAATTCCACTGGTAAGTGACAAGACTTTCCAAAGACAAGTTTGTAAGGAGACATACCCAAAGGTGTCTTGAAAGCTGTCCTATAGGCCCAAAGTGCATCATCTAACTTATTTGCCCAATTCTTTCTTGAATTGCTCACAGTTTTCTCCAAAATTTGCTTCAATTCCCTATTTGCAAGTTCCACTTGCCCATTTGTTTGGGGATGATAGGCAAGTGCCACCTTATGAGTAACCTCATATTTCTTCAACAAAGCCTCAAATGACCGATTACAAAAATGAGAGCCTTCATCACTAATAATAGCTCTCGGCACACCAAATCTTGAAAAAATATTTTTCTTCACAAATCTCATCACCACCCGAGAGTCATTAGTGTGAGTTGCAGTAGCTTCAACCCATTTAGACACATAATCCACTGCTACCAGAATGTACTAATTATTGAAGGAAGAAGGAAATGGGCCCATGAAATCAATTCCCCATAAATCAAACAGTTCAACCTCCAGGATATTGGTCAAGGGCATCTCATTCTTTTTTGAAATGTTGCCAACCCTCTGACATCTATCACACATGCTCACATATTGTCTAGTATCTTGATACATGGTCGGCCAGCAAAAACCAGACTGCCATACCTTTGCAACTGTCTTAGAGGTACTGAAATGTCCACCACACTCCAAGGAATGGCAATGGTCAAGTATATCCTGCATCTCATCTTGGGGCACACATCTTCTAATCATCCCATCTGCACAGTGTTTATAGAGTAGCGGTTCTTTCCAAAAATAATGCTTCACATCCCACAAAAACTTTTTCTTCTGATGATAGCTCAAATCAGGGGGAACAATGCCACTCACCAAATAGTTCACGAAATCAGCATACCAGGGGATGACTGAAACTGCCAACAACTGCTCATCTGAAAAGCTTTCATTAATGGGCACCTCATTTGCTCTTGACTGCCCCTCTAATCTAGACAAGTGATCTGCCACCACATTCTCCATGCTTCTCTTGTCTCGAATCTCAAGATCAAATTCTTGAAGCAACAGCACCCACCGAATCAAGCGCGGTTTGGCATCTTTCTTTTTCAGCAAGTACTTGATTGCTGAATGGTCCGTATATACGATCACCTTGGAACCTATAAGATAAGATCGAAACTTGTCAAAAGCAAACACAACAGCAAGCAATTCTTTTTCAATAGTTGCATAATTCAACTGTGCATTATTTAAAACTCTACTAGCATAATATATAACATGCAACTTCCTGTCTTTTCTCTGGCCGAGAACAGCACCCAAAGCGAAATCACTAGCATCACACATTAGCTCAAAAGGCAAACTCCAATCTGGGGCTGCCATAATTGGTGCTGACACCAACTCTTGCTTTAACCTGTTAAAAGCATTCAAACAGTCCTTATCAAAATCAAACACAACATCCTTATTCAACAGATTACAAAGAGGTTTAGAAATTTTAGAGAAATCCTTAATAAAACGCCGGTAAAATCCTGTGTGACCAAGAAAACTTCTAACTCCCTTAACATTTGTAGGTGGTGGCAATTTTTCAATAATTTCTATTTTTGCTCGGTCCACTTCAAGGCCTCTTGCTGAAATTTTGTGGCCCAAAACAATACCTTCCTGCACCATAAAATGACATTTCTCCCAATTCAAGACCAAATTGGTGTCCTCACAGCGTTGCAAAACTCGAGACAAGTTATCTAAACAACTATCAAAAGAAGATCCAAAAACAGAAAAATCATCCATGAAAACCTCCATGATCTTTTCAACAAAATCAGAGAAAATAGCCATCATGCAACGTTGAAATGTAGCAGGTGCATTACACAAACCAAAAGGCATCCTACGAAATGCAAAAGTACCATAAGGACAAGTTGTGGAGTGATTGATTAAAACCCTATTTGATTTTGATGAGCTCAAAGCATTTGAGTATATTTCTTGTTTACTAATGAATTTAATTAAGTGTTTTCAGTGAAAATCTTCTCTAAGTGTCTCTAGACTTGGTTCATAGTATTTTGGATAAGTTAAGAAGTCAGCTTGAACCAAAGTCTGAGACTCGAGTCGACTCCAGAGTATCACGAGTCGACTCCAAGCGTATCAAGTTCACTGGCACGGGCTCGAGTCGACTCCGGATCGGTACGAGTCGACTCCGACTGAGAACAGACAGACGAACAGAAAGCTTCAATTCAAAACCTGTCAGCGAGTCGACTCCCGAAGTGCGCGAGTCGACTCCAATGTTTACCGAGTCGACTCCGGAGAAGTATGAGTCGACTCCAAGGAGTCACAGGCAGAAAAGTCAGAGAGCAGTTTTCGGGTCTGAGATTCGAGTCGACTCCAGTGGAACGCGAGTCGACTCCGATGGTTGGCAAGTCGACTCCAAAGAAAGTGAGAGTCGACTCTCAGAGGAACACAAGGAAAAAGACAGAAAGCATTTTTCGGACTCTGAGATTCGAGTCGACTCCCGCAATACGCGAGTCGACTCCGAGACTCCGCGACCACAAAGAAGACAGAAGACCAAGTTACTGCCTCTGAAATTCGAGTCGACTCCCAGACAGCTAGAGTCGACTCCAAGGCAGCTTCACATCAAAAAGGCAGAAGACCAAGTTTCGGAAACTGAGAGCCGAGTCGACTCCGAGGAAGTTCGAGTCGACTCCAAGACTGGACGAGCCAAAAAGACAGAAGATAGGGAGTTCGGGCTCTGAGCGCCGAGTCGACTCCCAGGATTGACGAGTCGACTCGAGTGGACCAAATTCAAAAATAAATCCACGGACTCCATGGGATGAGCCGACTCCGAGAAAGCCAAGTCAGCTCCAGAAGTTGGCGAGTCGACTCTGGGTCAAGACGAGTCGACTCCCAGTCGCGAAGGCAACTTTAATTCAAATCTGGAACAGTTGCCGAGTCGACTCCGGAAAAGTATGAGTCGACTCCCGCTACAGACGAGTCGACTCCTGATCGCGCGAGTCGACTCCAACCCACCAACGGACACATTGTCAGGCTGTGCAGAGTGTGCAGAACGGGCAGAAAAAGGTGTCTAACGGCTAGTTTCCGTGGGGGTTGGTTTAAATAGCCACAGAAGACTGTAGCAAAGTAGAGAACAACCATTCCACTCCAAGTATTCAAGCATTCAATCTCTGCAACCTGTTCTTCAACGAAAAAAGAGGGAAGAGCTGCATTAACTGCATCCACCTACATCTTCCCAGCAATTAAAGAATCCTCCTCCTGCATTCAAGTCGACTACACATTCAAGAGGAGACCCGAAGTTTAAGAAGCCATTCCTCTTCTCCAACTTAAAAGCGTTTGAGGGCTTCTAAACTCTTTTCAGATTATATTGTTTTCCATCTGCTTTTGAGAAGCTTAGTTTTCTGTTTGTCTATTTTATTTACAACTTGTATCTGCTTGGTTCAATCGGGGGATTGAATCAAGGGTATTGAGGTTGGTTGGTGAGCCGAGTGTAAAACCAACGTGTGTAAAGGTTCGATTGTGATCCCGGGAAAACAATCGGGGTGGTTCTAGTCGGTGAGCCTGGAAAAACCGACCGAGTTCGTTGTGAGCTCGTAAAACAACAAGTTTGGTTGTGAGCTTGGAAAACAACCGGCTGTAATCCAAGGGGGTTATAGTGAATTCCCAAGTGAGACTTGGGGAGTGGACGTAGGAGCAAGGGTTAGCTCCGAACCACTATAAAACTTGGTGTTTGTGATTGATTGTCTCTCTTCTTCTTCCCCTCATATCACTCACAGCACATAGCAATTAATTAAACAACTTGCAATAGTTTTAATTAGTCCTTCACAACGTTTTAAATAGCTAAATTATTTTAAAACCCAATTCACCCCCCCTCTTGGGTTGTCTATCTGGGCAACAAGTGGTATCAGAGCCTAAACTCTTCCACCCAAGAGTAAAAGATCGAAATGACAATTCCATTTGGATCTTCTCACATTGAGGGTCAGTCCACCCAAAGACCCCCATTCTTTAATGGATCCGACTACTCATATTGGAAGGCTAGGATGAGAATATTCATCCAAGCCCAAGACTATGAGATGTGGACCATTATAGTAAATGGCCCATACATCCCATCCATATATGTAGAAGGTGTCACGGTACCCAAACTAGAAAAGGATTGGGATGAACATGACATGAGAAAGGCACAACTAAATTCTAAAGCTATGAATGTGCTTTATTGTGCCTTAGATAGAAATGAATTCAATAGGATCTCAACTTGCAATTCTGCAAAAGAGATTTGGGACAGACTTGAAGTGACCCATGAGGGCACGAATCAAGTCAAAGAATCCAAAATAAATATTTTGGTTCATAAATATGAACTATTTAAAATGGATTCTAATGAAACAATCACATGCATGTTCACTAGGTTTACTGATATTGTCAATGGCCTAAAAAGCCTTGGCAAGAACTATACTAACAGTGAGCTTGTCAGGAAAATCCTTCGGTGTCTACCAAGGTCATGGAAAGCTAAAGTGATGGCAATCCAAGAAGCCAAGGACTTGAACAAGTTACCACTTGAGGAGCTTCTTGGATCCCTAATGACGCACGAGCTAACCATGAAACAACACAACGAGGAAGAGTCCTCCCATAAGAAAAAAGTAATAGCTCTAAAATCTACTTCATCTAACAAGGACTTATCTTGCAGTAGCAGCAGTGAAGAAGAAGAACATGAGGAAGATGATGGTGAGGCACTTCTTGTGCGCAAATTCAGAAAATTCATCAACCACAAGAAGTCCTATCATCAAAGGAGAGGCCCCTCAAATTCCTACCGCAAGGACAAAGGTAAGGAAAGGAAAAATGAGGGGATTGGGTGTTACGAATGCAAGAAGTCGGGTCACATAAGAGCTGAGTGCCCTTTACTGAAGAAGAGGAGCAAGTACAAGAAGAAGAAGGCTCTTGTCACGACACTATCCGACTCGGACTCATCATCCTCTTCATCGGATGAGGAACAAGAGAAAAAGGCCAATTTCTGCTTCATGGCCAATGGAAATGAGGTAACGCTCGAATCGCCTTTAGATTTTACTTTTGATGAGCTTTATGATGCTTTTAATGAACTAATGATTGAATATAAGGCTATAAATGTTAAAAACAGAGAATTAAAAGTAACTAACCAAACTTATATCCGTAAGTATGATTCATTAGTTAAGGATAAGGATTTAATCACCAAAGAAAATATAGACCTTAAGACAAGCAACCAACTTTTAACTCAAAAGACTAATACCTTAACTAAGGATAATGAAAAACTAACTAAGGAACTTTCAGAACTTAAAAACCATAAACAAATCTTAAACAAGGATCTCACAAAAGAACTAAATGATCTAAAGGCAGAAAATCAAACACTAACCAAAGAACTTAACAAATACAAACCTTTGGTTGAAAAATTTACATGTAGTTCTGAAAAGTTAAATATGATACTCAATAGTCAACGAGCAGTATTTAATAAAGCGGGTTTAGGGTATAAACCAAGAAATAAACAAAAACTTCTTAGTAACTTCTTTGTTAAAGCTGGGGAAAGTAAAACTAAGAAAATAACCTGCTTTTGTTGTGGAACTATAGGTCATAAAGCAAATGTGTGTAATTTTAGGAAAGGTAAAACAAAAAGGAAAATTAAAAGGGTATGGGTTCCAAAAGGAACCAACATGACTAACCATGAAGGACCCAAGAAAACTTGGGTACCTAAAATTATATAATCTGCTTGTGTAGGAGTGTCTTGCAGCCAAGGTCAACAAAAACTACTGGTATTTGGATAGTGGCTGCTCAAGGCACATGACGAGTGACAAGGATCAATTTTTCACCCTTGAAGCTAAGAAGGGAGGTGCTGTGACTTTTGGAGACAACAACCAAGGTCACATCATTGGTATTGGTAAAGTTCAAATCACCCCTTATACTTTTATTGATAATGTTAGATATGTTGATGGTCTAAAGCATAACTTATTAAGCATTAGTCAACTATGTGATAAAGGGTATGATGTTATGTTTAAACCATCACTATGCATTATAACAAACCCTAATGACAATAGTTTAGTTTTTAAAGAAATTAGACGTGGAAATGTATATGTTGTAGACCTTGAAGATCTTGCAAAACATAACCAATGTTTAGTTGTTAATGAAACTAAAGATAATGATGCTAGTTGGTTATGGCACCGCAAGTTAGGTCATGCAAGCATGGACACAATAACTAAACTAGTTAAAAGAGATTCCGTGATAGGTTTGCCAAAATTAAAATTTGAAAAGAACAAAATATGTGAAGCATGTCAATTTGGCAAACAATCTAGGAACTCATTTAAATCCATAAAATGTGTCTCTACCTCTAGGCCTCTAGAATTATTACACATGGACCTATTCGGACCAACTAGAACAACAAGCCTAGGTGGAAATAAATATGGTCTAGTTATTGTAGATGATTATTCTAGGTACACATGGGTCATGTTCCTAGCACATAAGGCAAGCATTTTCTGTTTTTAAGAAATTCCATAAAGAAGTAACCAATGCTAGAGATACCTCTGTAATAGCTATTAGAAGTGACCATGGTACCGAATTCGAAAATCTGTCATTTGATGAGTTTTGTAGTAAAAAGGGGATAACCCATAATTTTTCTGCACCTAGGACACCACAACAAAATGGAGTTGTGGAGAGGAAAAATAGAACTCTAGAGAAAATGGCTAGAACTATGTTATGTGAAAGTAACCTCCCTAAGTACTTTTGGGGAGAATCCATTAATACCTCTTGTCATATATTAAATAGAGTTCTATTGAGACCCATCATAAAGAAAGCACCTTATGAACTTTGGAAAAACAGAAAACCAAAAGTCAATTACTTTCATGTTTTTGGATGTAGGTGTTTTGTTCATAATAATGGAAAAGATAATCTAGGTAAATTTGACTCTAAATCTGATGAGGGAATATTCTTAGGTTACTCTACAACTAGTAAAGCCTATAGAGTCTTTAATAAAAGAACGTTAGTTATAGAAGAATCTATACATGTTGTATTTGATGACTCTAGTGATTTTTCCTCTAGTAAGAAAGTTAATTTTGATGATGATGTTGAAATTCTTGAAGAAAAGATAGATGAAATGGCATTACAAGATGATAATCAAAAGTTGAGTGAAGGAGCATCATCAAGCCAAGAGGCTATTGTGGATCATGGGCTAACTAAAGCTTGGAGGTATGCTCACGGGCATCCTAAGGAACTAATTCTAGATGATCCATCTCAACCGGTTAGGACTAGAGCATCCCTTAGAAATTTAAATAACCATCTAGCTTTTGTCTCACACTTTGAGCCCAAACATAGAGAAGAAGCCGAAAAAGATGTAAATTGGATAAATGCAATGCAAGAAGAATTAAACTAATTTACTAGAAATAAGGTATGGAATCTAGTAGAGAGACCTTCTGAATATCCAATTATAGGTACTAAATGGATTTATAAAAATAAACTTGATGAAAATGAAATTGTTATAAGGAATAAGGCTAGACTAGTAGCAAAGGGTTATAATCAAGAAGAAGGTATAGATTTTGATGAAACCTTTGCTCCAGTAGCTAGACTTGAGGCCATTAGATTATTATTAGCGTATGCATGCTCTAAGGACTTCAAACTATTTCAAATGGATGTAAAAAGTGCATTTTTAAATGGGTATATTAATGAGGAGGTATATGTAGAACAACCTCCTGGTTTTGAAAATCATCAATACCCTAATCATGTATATAAACTGAACAAAGCACTTTATGGTTTAAAACAAGCACCTAGAGCATGGTATGAGAGGCTTAGCAAATTTCTATTAGAACATAAATTCTCTAGGGAAAATGTAGATACAACACTGTTTCTGAAAAAGCAAAACAAAGATATGTTATTAGTACAGATTTATGTTGATGATATCATTTTCAGTGCTACTAACAATCGCCTCTGCGAAGAATTTGCTGATTTAATGCAGAGTGAATTTGAGATGAGCATGATGGGAGAGCTGAACTACTTCCTCGGGCTTCAAATCAAACAGTCTGAAGGAGGCATCTTCATCAATCAAGCCAAATATATCAAGGAGATGCTCTAGAAGTTTGATATGGAGGAAAATAAGTCAATCAGCACCCCCATGAGCTCATCATGCAAATTAGACCAAGATGAATCAGGTAAATCTGTAGATCAGAAACTGTATAGAGGTATGATAGGATCCTTATTGTATCTTACTGCAAGTAGACTTGATATTATGTTTAGCGTTTGCATGTGTGCTAGATATCAGGCTAATCCTAAAGAATCACATCTAGTTGCAGTTAAGAGAATTTTTAAATACTTAATAGGAACTAAGAATATAGGATTATGGTACTCTAAAGAATCTAGCCTAAACTTAATAGGATACACAGATTCAGACTTCGCTGGATGTAAGCTTGATAGAAAAAGTACCAGCGGGTCTTGTCAATTTCTAGGAGAAAATCTTATCTCATGGTTTAGCAAGAAACAAAACTCGGTTGCATTGTCTACTGCTGAAGCTGAATATGTTGCAGCCGGAAGTTGTTGTGCTCAAATCTTGTGGATTAAACAACAACTAGAAGATTATGGCATTAAACAAGATAAAATTCCCATTAATTATGATAATACAAGTGCCATTAATCTAACTAAAAATCCAATTCAGCATTCAAGAACTAAACACATTGAGATAAGACATCACTTCATAAGAGATCATGTATTGAATGGTGATGTGACACTCTAATTTGTTTGTACTGATGATCAATTAGCAGATATTTTTACAAAACTCCTAAGTGAAGAGAGGTTTAGTTTGCTTAGGAGGGGATTAGGAGTGATTGATCCATCCTAGTGGTAGTTTCCACTAGATTCATTGATTTTGATGATTAGATTGTGGTTAAAATAGAGTTTCTTTTCACTGATCATCAAATCAGATCATACTTTAGTGTTTTTCCCTCATTTGGCACGAATGTAGCATGATTTTTAGGTGTGTGCCAAAGTTAGAGACGACTCGAGTAAGTTTCAGAGTCGGCTCCTGAGGGAGAGTCGACTCGCGTATTTGCGGGAGTCGACTCGCAGAGATGGCAGCTGAGGGGGAGTCGACTCACATATAGTCGGGAGTCGACTCGAGGTTTACAGGCGCATAAGGAGAGTCGACTCGCGCATATTCTGGAGTCGACTCGAGGTCGAGTCGACTCGCGACTCAGTGGAGTCGACTCGCAGTCGGGATCCGACTTTTTAACCCTAACTTTGTCGTTTCGAAAACACTTCTTTCTCAAGCCGCCACTGTTCACAAGCCCTAGAGCCGACTCCTAGGTCGTCCCCAAGGCTTTTTCCGTCGACCCTTCACCGTCCCCTAGGGTTTTCCTCCCTTTCTAGGTCGTCCCCGGTCGTCCCCAAGACTTTCCCGTCGGTTCTTCACCGTTCATTAGGTTTTCCTCCCATTTTAGGTCATTATGCCGCGTAAGACCGTAGTCCGGAAGAGGTCCCGACCCGAGGCCGGTCCCGAGCGGCGCTCCAAGGCACGGCACGATCCCGCGAGGCCACAACCTCCGGCTCGTTCCCCGCCTAGGGCGGTTCCCGCGAGGCCATTAGCCGGGAAGGCCGTCACCACCGGGAGATATGTCGACTTCGACTATCTCTCCCGGGAAGGGTTCACTATAGGTGATAGACTCAGGGCCCAGGGCTTAGAGTACTTCCTCACCTTAGATCTCCCCACATATCCAGGGCTCATTAGAGAGTTCTACGGTACCGTCAATCGGAGAGATGGGGGTATCGAGGGCACAGTAGCCGGTGTCCCTCTGTTCGTTACGGAGGATCTTATTGCCCACATCCTCCACCTTCCACTAGTAGGGGTGGCTCCCACACACCCTGAGGACAGGGTTGAGGCCCTTACGGCCGTTCTAGGGCATCCACCCCAGTCACCCATAGACGAGGTATCCGCTAGCTCACTACCGATTGAGATGCGGATCCTCTTGAGTATATTGTCTAGGTCCATCTTCCCTAAGACCGAGAGATTTGACTTTGTATCTGAGAGAGACCTAGCTCTCATGTTCTATATGCTTCATGACACCCCAATCAACTTTCCCAAACTCATATATCGATACATGTGTGAGCCACTAGACAGACCTAGGCTCACCCTACCCTACGGCATGGTCTTCACATTATTATTTAGGGAGTACGAGATTCCTATCCCTGAGGGGGAACCCTTTCGCGCATTGCGATGGACTGATCGCACGCGTGCAGGGACCCTACACAGGATGGGGTTTCGGAAGAGAGAGGGAATTTGGGTTAGGAAGTCATCCATCACCACACAGACCACCAGACCTTCCCCCAGTCCTGAGCCCGATTCTGACTTTCCTGACGTACCAGACTTTCCACCCACTTCTGCTCCTACCACTTCCGCCGGACCCTCCTCCTCGGCTCCACCACCCATGGAGGTCCGCATTGATCCTGAGCAGCTCCGGGAGCTGCGGCAGGAGATAGTCCGAGATCTGAGGGATGAGTTGCTTCGGGAGCTCCGAGGTTCGATGCCTACTCCCTCTCCTGCGCCCACATCTTCCGCGTTGGTTCCTTCCCTGACAGCCGTGACTGACATGACGGCTGAGGTGCGGCAAGAGATATACAACATGAGGACCTTGATACAGGCCCAGTTCCATAGCATGGGTGAGGTCACGAGCACCACTCGACAGATACGGGATGACATCGGCCGTGACATGTCCACCACTACCGCGGAGGCCGAGCGCTTGTCGAATGTGCTCATCGACAAGCTGGACGGACTGCAGAAGTTGGTGCTCGAGCTGGATACGACACAGAGCAGGGCCATCCAGGCCATCATCCGCCAGCTCGAGAACGTCACCAATGCGGTCCAATCACTCGTGGAGCGCATGCCTCGAGGAGACACATCCTCGAGAGGAGGAGCCACATCCTCGAGAGGAGGAGATACATCCTCGAGAGGAGGAGCTACATCCTCGAGGAGACCATAGCTACTTTTTGTGTTTTGTTTTGACATGTATTGTTTTGCTTTACTTATTGTATTCTGAAATGTACTTACATACAAATTAATACAATGAGTAGCCGCATTTTTCTTCAATACTGTGCCTTTTGATCTATGTTTGATTGTGTGTTCTGATTACCTCCTTTTTGATATGATGACAAAAAGGGGGAGAAATATGTATAAAATATGTAAAAGGGGGAGAAATATGCATAAAATATGTAAAAGAAATCAATGGAAATCAATTAAAAGATAAACTCTTAAAACACACAAATTTGTTCTAAGTGGATTCGGTACCTCGAGGCTCATTATCTCTCTTTTGGGGCTCCTAATGGAGTAATCTCCAGAATCTATTCAAGGGATATTCGGAGATTAGCTGAATCCTACTCAAGAACAAATTGACAGATTTTCCCTCTAAAAACCAAAATTTCAGTTCAAAAACTTCAAAGCATTAAAAGGAAATTCAAAGAAGCAAAACAAAGTAGAATGCATATGTTGAGGGGGAGAATCTGAAATTTTAACAAAGCTAAATCATTAAAGATATATAAGCCAAACAATTGATTGCATAATATGAAGGCTTATATAATTCCAAATAAAAGGGGGAGCTTTAACTCCGAAATTTACTGTTTCACTCCTTTCAAGCTTGGATAAATTGAATTACCAGACATTTGAATTCATTTATGGATTTTATTTCATTGTTTATTATGCAATTCACCTTACATATACTCAATGTTTTGTCATCATCAAAAAGGGGGAGATTGTGGAGTGATTGATTAAAACTCTATTTGATTTTGATGAGCTCAAAGCATTTGAGTATATTTCTTGTTTACTAATGAATTCAATTAAGTGTTTTCAGTGAAAATCTTCTCTAAGTGTCTCTAGACTTGGTTCATAGTATTTTGGATAAGTTAAGAAGTCAGCTTGAACCAAAGTCTGAGACTCGAGTCGACTCCAGAGTATCACGAGTCGACTCCAAGCGTATCAAGTTCACTGGCACGGGCTCGAGTCGACTCCGGATCGGTACGAGTCGACTCCGACTGAGAACAGACAGACGAACAGAAAGCTTCAATTCAAAACCTGTCAGCGAGTCGACTCCCGAAGTGCGCGAGTCGACTCCAATGTTTACCGAGTCGACTCCGGAGAAGTATGAGTCGACTCCAAGGAGTCACAGGCAGAAAAGTCAGAGAGCAGTTTTCGGGTCTGAGATTCGAGTCGACTCCAGTGGAACGCGAGTCGACTCCGATGGTTGGCAAGTCGACTCCAAAGAAAGTGAGAGTCGACTCTCAGAGGAACACAAGGAAAAAGACAGAAAGCATTTTTCGGACTCTGAGATTCAAGTCGACTCCCGCAATATGCGAGTCGACTCCGAGACTCCGCGACCACAAAGAAGACAGAAGACCAAGTTACTGCCTCTGAGATTCGAGTCGACTCCCAGACAGCTAGAGTCGACTCCAAGGCAGCTTCACATCAAAAAGGCAGAAGACCAAGTTTCGGAAACTGAGAGCCGAGTCGACTCCGAGGAAGTTCGAGTCGACTCCAAGACTGGACGAGCCAAAAAGACAGAAGATAGGGAGTTCGGGCTCTGAGCGCCGAGTCGACTCCCAGGATTGACGAGTCGACTCGAGTGGACCAAATTCAAAAATAAATCCACGGACTCCATGGGATGAGCCGACTCCGAGAAAGCCAAGTCAGCTCCAGAAGTTGGCGAGTCGACTCTGGGTCAAGACGAGTCGACTCCCAGTCGCGAAGGCAACTTTAATTCAAATCTGGAACAGTTGCCGAGTCGACTCCGGAAAAGTATGAGTCGACTCCCGCTACAGACGAGTCGACTCCTGATCGCGCGAGTCGACTCCAACCCACCAACGGACACATTGTCAGGCTGTGCAGAGTGTGCAGAACGGGCAGAAAAAGGTGTCTAACGGCTAGTTTCCGTGGGGGTTGGTTTAAATAGCCACAGAAGACTGTAGCAAAGTAGAGAACAACCATTCCACTTGTTGAGATTAATGGGCACAAACTCACTGTATCCGGCTTACCAATTAAGAATTGGACTCATTCAGGCATTCCATCAAACACATCACAGGCATGAAAAGATAAGCACAAAGACACCAAATTTACGTGGTTCGGCAGCAAGTGCCTACATCCACGGGGAGGAGGAGCAATCCACTATATCAATCTTCCCAATAGGGTACAAACAGAGATACATAAGAGCCCAAAATATGGACTGCCAAATGATCACAATATGAGGTAATATAAAACCAAATATAAAGTAAGAAACAACCTGATCGGATCACCCTTCTGCAGCCACAATGATAGATCAAAAGTGTAGTATGCAAATCAACCTTTCTACGGCTCCAATGGTAGATCAAATGAGTATCAAAACCATACCTTCCCTTGTTGCATTTACTGTGAACAGCAAAGAAGAAAGAGGCTCACGGAAACAGGAAAGCCACAGGAAGAAGCCACGGTTGAAGAAGGGAAGATGGAAGAAAGCCTCCAGCGAGTGAAGACAAAAGGAAACCCATGTCGGATGTTGCCAGGAGACCGAGAGCGCACGGGAGGATGAAGAAGATGGGTGCGGCGGCGGCTGAAAACCCTTTCAACCTAAAAACAAAACAAAGCTCTTCATCCCACGGGAAAACAGGTAATGTGTACCTTATATATAATGAAATGTCATTTTGCAAATAGGTCCCTCTCAAAGCCACTATTTGGAGCAAAGTCCAAAATAGTCAACAATCCTCCTCCTTGCGACAAATTATGTACCTATCATCAAATATGGATTGATAAAATAACCTCCTCCTCACCACAAGCCCAGAAGGGCATTAACAAGTGCTCACACCAATCAAGTTCAGGAAAGTCCTGAACTTAACTGCTGTGATTGGTTTAGTGAACATATCAGCCGGATTATGAGCAGTGTAGATTTTTTGAATCCGGACATCACCATTCTCCACCAAATCTCTGATGAAGTGATACCTGACATCTATATGCTTAGTGCGTTCGTGATACATCTGATCTCTGGCAAGATGCAAAGCACTTTGACTGTCACAATTAATATCCAAACGGTCCTGCTCGAGACCCAAATCCTGTACTAGTCCTCTTAACCAAATAGCTTCCTTTGCTGCCTCTGTCAACGCCATATACTCTGCTTCTGTAGTAGACAAAGCAACTGTAGGCTGCAAAGTAGCCTTCCAACTGACTGCACAACCAGAGAGAGTAAATACATATCCGGTTAATGACCTCCTCCTGTCCAAGTCACTAGCATAATCTGAATCAGAAAATCCTGTAACAGTGCAATTACTCTGTGCGGAGAATACCAATCCCAAATTGGAAGTGCCTTTTAGATATCTAAGTATCCATTTCACAGCTGACCAGTGAGCCTTTCCAGGCTTATCCATGTATCTGCTTACTACGCTTACTGCCTGTGAAATATCAGGTCGAGTGCAGACCATTGCATACATGATGCTACCTACTGCACTTGCATATGGCACTCTGGACATATATCTCTCCTCATCCTCAGTCTGGGGACGAAGTGTGGCAGATAATTTGAAATGACTGGCAAAAGGAGTAGTGACTGGCTTGACTGTAGACATACCAAATCTATCCAAGACTTTCTTAATATATCCATGCTGAGTAAGAAAAAGTCTACCCAACTGCCTGTCACGACTGATCTCCATCCCAAGTATCTTCTTTGCCGGTCCAAGATCCTTCATCTCAAATGCAGTACTGAGCTCAGCTTTCAGATTTTGGATGATTGATATATCCTTGGCTGCTATCATCATATCATCCACATACAGTAATAAGTAACAAAAGGATCCATCTGAAAACCGCTGGTGATATACGCAACTATCATATGGAGATCTGTTGTATCCATGGTCGACCATAAACTTATCAAATTTGCGATACCACTGTCTTGGAGACTGCTTGAGACCATATAATGATCTCTTGAGCAAACATACATGATCTTCCTTGTCTGGAACCTCAAAACCAGGTGGCTGTTGCATATAAATCTGTTCCTCTAAATCACCGTGAAGAAAAGCTGTTTTAACATCTAGCTGTTCCAGCTCTAAATTCTGAGAAACAACTAAGGCAAGCAACACACGAATAGAAGAGTGTTTAACTACAGGAGAAAATATTTCCTTATAGTCAATTCCCTCCCGTTGACAATAGCCCTTAGCTACTAACCTGGCCTTATATCTAAAATCCTGATGACTGGCTCCCTCTTTATTCTTGAAGATCCATTTGCAGCCTATTGCCTTCTTGCCCTCTGGTAATCTGACTAATTTCCAAGTCTGATTCTTCTCTAAAGATTGTAATTCTTCAACCATAGCCATGGTCCATTGTTCTGCCTGCGGACTACTAATAGCCTCCTGATATGTGGTCGGCTCATCACCAATAGTGTCTGCAATGCTCAGAGCATAATAAACTAACCCAGCACAAGCTGAATCCTCAAAACCATACCTTTGTGGTGTTCTGATCTGACGCCTGGGTCTACGAGTGGCAATGCTATCAATCTGATCCTGACCTTCCATGGTAACCTCCTCCTGAGTCTGTATCTCTGCATCTGTCTGCTGTTGCTGCTCATTCAGAATTAAAGTATCTTCATTTGCCTGCTGCTGCTGTGATCTGATAGTCTGATCAATATTCATAACAGTCCTATCCATCTGATCCTGACCCTGATCTCTCTCAGAAGAACTTGGCTGTAGCTGCCTTAAAGGAGTAGCTATCTCATGAAATGTCACATCCCTACTGACTAAAAAACCTTGGGATCCAGGCTCTGTGCACCATAATCTGTAGCCTTTTACCCCAGATGCGTATCCAAGAAATACGCACTTCTTAGCCCTAGGGTCCAACTTTCCATCTCTTACATGTGCATAAGCTGGACACCCAAAGACTCTGAGTACTGAATAGTCTGCAGGTCTTCCTGTCCACATTTCTTCCGGAGTTTTCATGCCCAATGCTGATGCTGGAGATCGGTTTATAATGTAGCAGGCTGTGTGAGCGGCCTCTGCCCAAAAATCTCTAGTTAATCCAGAACTAGATAGCATAGATCTGACTCTCTCAATTAGTGTGCGATTCATGCGTTCTGCCACACCATTCTGTTGAGGTGTACCTACTGTGGTTCTGTGTCTGACAATGCCCTCTAATTTGCAAAAGTCATTAAACTCAGTAGAACAAAATTCTAATCCATTGTCAGTTCGGAAGGTTTTCAACTTCCTATCAGTATGCCTCTCGACCATAGCCTTCCACTTCTTAAATGTGTCAAACACATCACTCTTATTTCTGATAGTGTATATCCAGACTTTGCGGGAGTAGTCATCAATAAAAGTGAGTAAATACCTAGATCCACCCTTAGATGTAATTGGGGCTGGTCCCCATAGGTCAGAATGAATATAATCTAATATACTAGCTGTCCTGTGCACGCCTGTAGAAAAGCTGACCCTGTGTTGTTTTCCGAACACACAATGCTCACAGAATCCAAGTGCACCAACCTTCTGACCACTTAGCAAACCACGTCTGCTCAGCTCCTGTAAACCCTTGTCTGAGATGTGGCCCAATCTCTGATGCCACAGGTGTGTCAACTGCTCAGTAGAAGACTGTACTGCTGAAGCCTGTCCAACTATTGTACTACCATCCAAATAGTAAAGGGTCCCACACAATTTTCCTTTCAATAAAGTCAATACTCCTTTATTGATAGTTATTGATCCTCTACCCCATCTGCCCTCGAAACCTGCACTATCGAAAGCATGTACTGAGAGAAGGTTTCTCTTTAGTTGAGGAACATATCTGACATCGTCCAAAGTCACTACAGTGTTTGCATTAGATTTAATTTGAACTATACCAACACCTTCCACTTTGCAAATACCATCATCTCCAAGAAGAACGGTGCCCCCCTCACATGATCTAAAAGAAGAGAACCATTCCTTATGGGGTGTCATGTGGAAAGATGCTCCAGAGTCCACAATCCAAGTATCAGGATGACTGACACTGCAAGCAGCTGTAAATACTGCATCATTATCATTACTGTTGTGACCTGCTGATGAAACTGCAACCGTTGCCGAGTCTGAGACGGTTCCTTTATCCTTTTGTTCCCTCTCTTTCTTAGACTGTAGTAGTCTACATTCTGATTTCCAGTGGCCTGGTTTCTTACAATAGTGACAAACACCTGGTCTTCTAGACCTAGACTTTGATCTGGTTTTGGATTTGCTTCTACCTTGTCCACCTTTCTTCTGCTCATCTTTACCTCTAACTATAAGTCCTTGAGCTGGAGTCTGAACTTGATGTTGTAGCTGTACTTTCAATCTAAGCTCATTGGATAACAAAGTAGCTTCTACCTCTTCAAGACTTATTGTCTCTTTTCCATAGAGCATAGTAGTAGTAATATGCTCAAAGGACTTAGGCAATGAGTAGATAAGGATCAAAGCCTTGTCTTCTTCATCTACTTCAACACCAATATTTGATAAATCAAGTAGGAGCTTATTATACTCATCCAAGTGATCTTTGAGTAAAGTCCCTTCTGCCATACGAAATGTGTGCAACTTTCCCCTCAAATACAATCTATTAGTAAGGGATTTTGCCATATATAGACTCTCCAATTTTTCCCATACTCCCTTAGCTGTATCAAGATCCACAACATTGCGCAGGACTTTATCACTCAAACCCGAAAACAAAGTTCCTAGTGCTCTCTCATTAATCTCTTCTTTGACAGCCTCATTATCTCCTGGGATTGCATCCATACCCTTGAGGGCTTTTGCTACACCCTCTTTAACCAACAAGTATTTCATTCTTACCTTCCATAGTGAGAAGTCTCCTGTGCCATCAAATATAGCCACTTCATGCCTTATGGTAGTGGAATGAGAAACAGAAGCCGAATCACTAGCCCTAGATGAATTTTGTTGCCCAACAGTAGCCATAGCTCTAATACCAATTGTTGAGATTAATGGGCACAAACTCACTGTATCCGGCTTACCAATTAAGAATTGGACTCATTCAGGCATTCCATCAAACACATCACAGGCATGAAAAGATAAGCACAAAGACACCAAATTTACGTGGTTCGGCAGCAAGTGCCTATATCCACGGAGAGGAGGAGCAATCCACTATATCAATCTTCCCAATAGGGTACAAACAGAGATACATAAGAGCCCAAAATATGGACTGCCAAATGATCACAATATGAGGCAATATAAAACCAAATATAAAGTAAGAAACAACCTGATCGGATCACCCTTCTGCAGCCACAATGATAGATCAAAAGTGTAGTATACAAATCAACCTTTCTACGGCTCCAATGGTAGATCAAATGAGTATCAAAACCATACCTTCCCTTGTTGCATTTACTGTGAACAGCAAAGAAGAAAGAGGCTCACGGAAACAGGAAAGCCACAGGAAGAAGCCACGGTTGAAGAAGGGAAGATGGAAGAAAGCCTCCAGCGAGTGAAGACAAAAGGGAACCCAAGTCGGATGTTGCCAGGAGACCGAGAGCGCACGGGAGGATGAAGAAGATGGGTGCGGCGGCGGCTGAAAACCCTTTCAACCTAAAAACAAAACAAAGCCCTTCATCCCACGGGAAAACAGGTAATGTGTACCTTATATATAATGAAATGTCATTTTGCAAATAGGTCCCTCTCAAAGCCACTATTTGGAGCAAAGTCCAAAATAGTCAACACCACTCCAAGTATTTAAGCATTCAATCTCTGCAACCTGTTCTTCAACGAAAAAAGAGGGAAGAGCTGCATTAACTGCATCCACCTACATCTTTCCAGCAATTAAAGAATCCTCCTCCTGCATTCAAGTCGACTACACATTCAAGAGGAGACCCGAAGTTTAAGAAGCCATTCCTCTTCTCCAACTTAAAAGCATTTGAGGGCTTCTAAACTCTTTTCAGATTATATTGTTTTCCATCTGCTTTTGAGAAGCTTAGTTTTCTGTTTGTCTATTTTATTTACAACTTGTATCTGCTTGGTTCAATCGGGGGATTGAATCAAGGGTATTGAGGTTGGTTGGTGAGCCGAGTGTAAAACCAACGTGTGTAAGGGTTCGATTGTGATCCCGGGAAAACAATCGGGGTGGTTCTAGTCGGTGAGCCTGGAAAAACCGACCGAGTTCGTTGTGAGCTCGTAAAACAACAAGTTTGGTTGTGAGCTTAGAAAACAACCGGCTGTAATCCAAGGGGGTTATAGTGAATTCCCAAGTGAGACTTGGGGAGTGGACGTAGGAGCAAGGGTTAGCCCCGAACCACTATAAAACTTGGTGTTTGTGATTGATTGTCTCTCTTCTTCTTCCTCTCATATCACTCACAGCATATAGCAATTAATTAAACAACTTGCAATAGTTTTAATTAGTCCTTCACAACGTTTTAAATAGCTAAATTATTTTAAAACCCAATTCACCCCCCCCCCCCCTCTTGGGTTGTCTATCTGGGCAACACAAGTGAAGGTGGTCTTTTCTTGATCTTCGGGGGATATAGAAATATGGTTATACCCTGAATAACCATCTAAAAAACAGTAATACGCATACCCAGCAAGTCTCTCAAGCACCTGATCAAGAAAAGGTAAAGGAAAATGATCCTTACAGGTAACACTATTAAGTTTCCTATAATCTATGCAGACTCTCCACCCAGTTACTGTCCTAGTGGGAATTAATTCATTATTTTCATTATGCACCACAATCATCCCACCCTTTTTAGGTACTACCTGCACTGGACTAATCCATGAACTATCAGATATAGGATAAATAATCCCTGCATCTAACCATTTAAGAACTTCAGCCCTAACTACTTCTTTCATGTTAGGATTTAACCGTCTCTGATTTTCAACAATAGGTTTATGGTTATCCTCCATTAAAATTCTATGCATACACAATGAAGGGCTAATTCCTCTAAGGTCTGATATAGTCCATCCTATGGCTTTTTTTTCTCAATCTCAAAATACGTATCAATTTGTCAAGTTGCTCATCAGACAAAGAAGCACTCACAATCACAGGCAAAGTATTATTTTCACCTAAAAATGCATACCTGAGATGTGAGGGTAATGGCTTCAACTCCAGAACTGGTGCTTGCACATTAGATGGGGAGGGGGTGGCTGACCTTTGCCGATATCCTCAAAATAAATACCTCTCTTTTTTTGTTTAGGACATGTAGCCTCTAATGCACACGCCACTTTGGCAACCTCTAGATTATCATCTTTACTTGTCCCTGCACTCACTAAACAAGTCTCAAGAGGTTCTTTAGTATTTTCAGCCCTAAAAATCTCTCTGGTCGACTCATCTACAACATCAACTCGAAAAACATGATCAGTAAAAGAAGGATATTTAGTAGCTTCAAATAAATTAAACTCTACCTCTTCTTCACCAACCTTCAAAGTCAACCTACCATTCTTAACATCTATGATAGCTCCAGCTGTGGCTAGAAAGGGCCGGCCTAAAATGATAGGGATCTCGGTGTCTTCTTCCATCTCCAAAACAATAAAATCAACTAGAATGATAAACTTCTTTACCTTGATCAGCACATTCTCAAGAACACCCAAAGGATATTTGACCGATCGATCAGCTAGCTGCAAAGAGATGGTAGTAGGCTTCAACTCCTTCAATCCAAGCTTCCTAGACACAGATAAAGGCATTAGTGAAACACTAGCACCTAAATCACATAAAGCTCTAGAAAAATCAACATCACCTATAGTACAAGGAATAGAAAAACTCCCTGGATCTCTTAGCTTTGGTGGAAGCTTATTCTGGATAATGGCACTGCATTCCTCCGTCAAGGCAATGGTCTCGAAATCTTCCAATTTCCTCTTCTTAGACATGATCTCCTTTAAAAATTTTGTATATGCAGGAATTTGTGCTAAGGCGTCTGCAAAAGGAATATTAATGTGAAGCTGCCTAAACACCTTCAAAAATTTCTCAAACTGTTGATCAATTTTATTCTGCTTAAGCCTTTGAGGAAAAGGAATGGGAGGAACATAAGGTTCGACTGGTGGTAGTGGGGATGTTGTCTTGGCTAGGTCCTCAACTTCTTCACTGACCTTCTTGCTCACCTCTTCATAGTCTACTTCATCACCAACTATAGTATCACCACTTACCTGACCAAGTTGCTTACCACTTCTCAAGGTGACTGCCTTGCAATGCTCCTTCGGATTGACCTCTGTCTTACTAGGCAAATTACCATGTCCACGAGAATTGATGGAATTGGCTAACTGCCCCAATTGCACCTCCACATTTCTATTGGAACTCGCCAACTGGTCAACCTTTGCTTCCAATCTCTCAAATCTCTCCGAACTGGCATTGGCTAACTTCTCAATAGCTATCTCCCAAGACTGCTTACTTTCTGGTTGGGATGGTCTTGGTTGGAAACCAAGAGGATGGAGAGGTCTAGAACTGCTACCTTGGTTACCTTGATCTTTCCATGAAAAGTTGGGATGATTCCTCCAGCCTGGGTTGTATGTGTTGGAATAAGGGTTGTTCTGCTGCTGCTGCCTGTTATAATTAGACACAAATTGAACCTGCATACAATCAGAACTCATGTGAGCTCCTCCACAGCAATCACAACTCAATACAGGACTAGAAACGGAATTCACATTACCCAGCTTACCGAACATTTTTACTAGAGAATCAACCTTGGCATTCAACATGTTTATGCCATCTACATCATACATACCTGGAACTTTCTTAGGCATACCTCTTTCATTAGACCACTGATAATTGCTAGAGGTCATTTCTTCTAACAACTCATATGCCTCTTCTGTTGACTTACTCATTAAAGTACCTCCTGCAGCTGCATCTATGGTAATTTTAACTGAATGTATTAATCCATTATAAAAAGTCTGTACAATCAGCCAGTCAGGAAGACCATGATGTGGACACTTCCTCTGCAGATCCTTAAACCTCTCCCAGGCTTCATACAAAGATTCACCATCAAACTGAGCAAAACTGGTAATATCATTTCTAAGTTTGGCAGTCTTACCTTGGGGAAAATACTTACTCAGAAAAGCTTGTGACAAGGCATTCCAGGTGGTGAAAGAGTTAGGCGCTTTAGAATTCAACCAGGCCTTGGCTTTATCTTTTAGAGAAAATGGAAAAAGTCGGAGTCGAATAGCATCATCACTAACTCCATTCATCTTGATTGTATCACAAATCTCCAAGAAATTGGCAAGGTGTGCATGTGGATCCTCAGCAGGTCCTCCACCAAACTGCTCCTGTTGCACCATCTGGATGAGACCAGGCTTAATCCCAAAATTATTAGCATTGACTGTAGGTCTCGCAATACTAGGTTGAGCACCATTGACATTCAGCACTGCATAGTCACTCAACAACCTTTTATTCTGATTATCTTGGTTATCTGCCATGGCTCCTGCTTATTTTTGCTTTAGCTCTAATCTTTGTTGTTTCCTTAATGCTCGTAGGGTTCTCTCAATTTCTGGATCAAAAGGCTCAATTAGCTCACAGTTTCGTGGCATACACTAAATATAGAAAACGTAAATTAACAAAAAGAACAAAACAGTCTAAATTAATGCAGAAAATTATTTGTATTCATATTAAAAACAATCCTCCCCGGCAACGGCGCCAAAAACTTGATAGTCCCTAGACTCTACCACAAGTGCATGGGTCATGACAAGTAGAATAGGGCAAAAAGAGTATCGTTTCCACAAGGAGGCGATTCAAGTACCAATTTATAAATTTTCTATATTATTTAGACGACCCCAAATTAATGTGACTGACTGCAATTTCTTGACCTGAAAAATCAAATATGAAAGGTTCCTAGGGCTTGGATTTCATCAATTGAATTCCTTCAATGAATTTAAATCTGATTGTTAATATTCTGCTAATTACAATGACCGAATCCCTTTTTTTTATGCGATATCCTCTTTCAAGGCATAACACCTATACCTATATAAATCCTATGTCTACTTTCGTGATCATAGAAATTAATATAAATTCATTATGATCTGTGAAATTCTTGATTGTAGGTCACAAGGGTGTGCATTTATTTCTAAACTACACCACCAATGTTTAATAAATTCACCAACTAATATTGAACTTCAACTTTCATTACTTCATTCAACATCTTAAGCATGCAATTCATGGCCAGTAAATTGCAAGAATGAAAACCAAAATCATCAAATTGCAATTAATAAAAGATGTTCAATACAACCATACTCAATTCATATCAAAAATTCAATGACTACGTCCTAGCCCTAGGATAAGAAAACTAGCAAATCATAACTAATAAATCAATCCCATTATTTCTCAAACATAAATTCGCATTCAACATTCTTAATAACAATTCAGCAAATAAAAAAAATAAAAAATATATATATATAAGAGAAAGGAAAAGAACTCTGTATTTGCAAAAATCCTCCGTTCCGTTCTTTCTCCCAGAATTCCAGCTTTTTCTTCCTCTCGGAATTTCTAGCTTTTCCTCCTCTCGGAATTTCAGATTCTCTGCATTTTTTCTTTTTTTTCTGCTTCTCCTCCTCTTCATATCTGCTGGCCCCCCTCCTCTTCTCGGAATTTCCTTTTTTTTTTGAATTTTAAAACAGATTTCCTCCCTATCTGCTAGCTGAAATCCCGAAATTCTAGGCTGATTTTTAGACTCGACTCCCAGCTGAATTTAGAGCACCAAAACTATATACTTTGGAGTTGGACCCTTCATGAAAGTTTTAGATCTCGTTCTCAGCTTTCCAACGCACCTAGGTTTGCATTATTCTGACTTATATAACTCCATATACATGCTGAAAACTGAAATAGGGTATGGGCCGCAGTAAAATTCTGGACAGATTCAGACTTCTCCGTTTCGGCTAAGTTTTGGACTTCAAAACGGCAGAAATTGGTTTTGTTATCTTCATAAAAGTTTTAGGTATACCTCTTATCTTTCCAGCAAGCTAAACAACATATAAAACGGAGGTCTGTAGCTCCAGTTAGAATCCAAAAACCGAACAGTATTCTGGGTTGACTAGACCAGCCTAATTTCAACCGAATTCAATAATTAAACACCTGCAAAATACCAAGAATTTTCAAGAATTAAATAAATGTAAAAGACACCTAAATTATAGACAAATGAGCTAAGAACATACAAAACACTCTAAAATAAAATAATTAAGACTAAGAAAATGTGTGAAATAAATTCCCACATCAAGAACAAAGAAGATGCCAAAACAATTTTGGGCGGTAGCAGTTGATTATGCGGTATACTTATCCAACCGATGTCCAACAAGAGCCTATGGGACAAAACTCCCTAAGAATCATGGAGTAGAAGTGTCACGCCCCCGGCCCGAGATCGTGAGCAGGGGGTTCGCGCCAACCGCCGCACACCCGTAGGAAACTCTCCCCACGAGCATGCAAGGCATCTCAATCAAACATCTCAGTTATATAAATAAAATAATTCAGCTGAAATAAATGCAATCTTATTTCATTGACTGACACAAATTATATAGTCTCACAATTCTAAATACACAGCGGAACAATAAATATAAAACATCAATTTAAATAAAGCCTAATCTAGGATAACTTGTGCTTCAGTTCTTCTAGTCGCTCTCCCATTTTAAATCCCCGATAGGTTAGTTCTCGGAATCTGTAAAACAACAAGAAATTGTATAATGAGCTAGACAGCCCAGTAAGTAATAAACACCTTAACTAGTCAATTCATATAATAACATAAAATATAAATACAAATTACGATGAATCAACATAATAACATAGTCAATTCCTTTTCAAGCACAAATTCATTAAAATTCGTATTTTTCAAATATCTATATACATAATCATAAATCTGATTCGAAACAAATCATATTCATCTCATCAGCCTTTAGCTACGACCACACTTATACCCTGTGGCTAGGCCAGAAACAGAATCGCACTTATACCCTGCGGAGTGGGCCAGAATACCGCACTTATATCCTGCGGAGTGGGCCAGAATACCGCACTTATATCCTGCGGAGTGGGCCAGAATACCGCACTTATACCCTGCGGAGTGGGCCAGAATACCGCACTTATACCCTGCGGAGTGGGCCAGAATACCGCACTTATACCCTGTGGTGGGGCCGGAATTGCCAATGCATAACCTCCTATTGGCAGGGTCCAGAACATAGCCAGGCTGAGAGTTCTAAATCTGATGCACATCAAAATTCTTTTGGTAACATAATACATGTATCATAATCCGATCTAAATATGCATATACGATGCAAGAACAGTAAATATAGCAATAATCTGAAAAATATTATTCCAGTTTACATATCCATTTTTCATTCAAATCATCATCTCATAAAATTCATAAATCAAATATAAATTCATTAACAATTTATTCAATGCAAAAATAATATTATATAAATGAAGAGTCAAGAGAAGGCAGTTCATTACTTACCTTGAACGCGATCCCCAATAAATCCAATTAATCTCACAAATTCCTCGCAGAACCTAATATCCAAAAATCATATTTTTCTTTTTAAAATTCATCACAATATATATAAAAACTTAAATTTAATATTTCCCCATGGCCGACCCTGCAGGAGTGCCTAGCACCTCGGGTTCGGGTTCGGATTCGGATTCATACCCGTAAACCACCCTCCTCCTTTTATTTTATTATTTTTTTTTTCTTTCTTTTCATTTTCTTTCTTTTCTTTTCTTTTCTTTTCTTCTTTTCTTTTTCTTCTTCTCCTTCCCTTTTTCTTCTTTTCTTTCCCTCTTCTCCCGACTCGTCTCTTCTTTTCTTCTTTGACGGAACAGAGGGCCCGTGACCCCCCTTCTTCTTCTTCTTCCCTCCTCGGTCGAGCCCAAAGGCGGCCACGGTGGCCGGCCTTGGCAGCGGCAGGAGGTGGCGGAGCAAAGCCAACCACCCCCGACGGCTGGCAGCGGCGAACACGGCCGGCGGCGAGTGTTCTCGGGCCGGACAGAGCTCCCATTTTGAACCCAATTTCCGGCGATTGATCGGCTCAAAAACCACAATAAATCATGGCTAAACATCACGGAAGGAAGGGAGGGAAGCTGGGAGTCCATACCTCGGCCCCGACGATGGTCCGATAGCTTTCTTTCTCTCCGGCGGCAATGGAGGAAGAGGAAGACCCGTGCCGAAGAAGACCCACCTTTCTAATGTCTCTCTCTCTCTCTCTCTCTCTCTCTCTCCCTCCCTCTCTCCCTCTCTCTCTCTCTCCCTCTCTCTCGGCCGGCAGCGGCTTCCCTTCAAATGGCTTCAACGAGAGGAGAAGCCCTAAAAAGAATGGGGGAGCCGGCTTCTTCGGGATGGCTCCCCCCCCCTCTCACACGCCCTCACGTGCGACGCACGTGAGGCCAAAATTTGGGCTGGGCCGGTCAGTGGACCGGGCCCAGTTTCGGGATCTCACATCCTCCACCCCTTAAAAGAAATTTCGTCCACGAAATTTTCGTACATGTAGTTCAAGAGTAGATTATACTTCTTCCAAACTAAGTCATAACACTCTTCAAATCAAAGTCGTCTTGTCTGACCAATTTCAAATAATTCTATTCACCACA
The DNA here is from genome assembly GCF_009389715.1 of Phoenix dactylifera. Taxonomy (NCBI): domain Eukaryota; kingdom Viridiplantae; phylum Streptophyta; class Magnoliopsida; order Arecales; family Arecaceae; genus Phoenix; species Phoenix dactylifera. Next base: position 29,640 of record NW_024068207.1, read on the forward strand.
TTTTCTTTGCACTCACTGATTTAAACCTCAACATACTCGTGTCAAGTCTAGATTTTTTTTTATTTTTTATTTTTAGAATTACTTGCTTATTGGTACATTCATTTTTATGTCTTCATCCGTGTGAACACTTTCGAAATTTAAAAGTTCATATTCTTCTTTTGACAATTAATCAAAAAAATATTATGTAACTATTTAATCCTTTCTAGCAGCATAATGAGTTGTCTAACAAAGAGCAGTGGGCATGGCAAAACAATAAATAAAAATAAATATTGGGAGTAGAGTAATACCTGTCGTCAACACATCAGAAGCCTGTGCATCTTGCTGTGTAAGTGCAAATACTCTTCCTTGAGTCTTTGGCCCCTGGCTTCCTTCCATTGCCTGAGTAGATCTATTCTCGTTTCTTTGTGGGCAGTCTGCAATTTTATGACCTATCTTACCACATCTAAAACAGGCACCGGTGTTCCAATGGCAATCCTTGTCAGCATGAGCCTTACCACATCTGGAACATTTATTGATATTCATCTGCTTAAGGTTGTCACTCGTGGATTTCTTGTTTGAACTTTCGACGTTTTCATTGCTCTGCCCCTGAAATTCATTTGACCTGTTTCTCTTCTTTTGATTTCTTTCCCTTTCCAACCGTTCATCAATAACTTCCCTTTCAATTATTAAAGCCTTATTTACCACAGCTGCATAGGTAGTCAATTCATAAGGTACCACTTGTTTTCTAATTTCAGTCTTTAGTCCCATCTCAAATTTATGCGTTCGATCTAGTTCATCTTCGACTAACTTTGGAACAAATTTGGCTAGCTCGGTAAATTTGGCTTCATATTCTGCAATAGTCATATTTCTTTGCTTTAGGTGAATAAACTCCTGCTCTTTCTGCGTCCTTACACTCCGAGGAAAATACTTATCATAAAATGCTCCTCAAAATCTTTCCCAAGTGAGTGGCTCCCTATCCTGCCCATATTTATGTTCCAACATCCGCCACCAGTTGAATGCCTCACCTTGCATCATGTATGATGCAAACAAAATCTTTTCATCATCCTGGCATCTCAAGACAGCAAATGCTTTTTCCATCTCTATAAGCCAATTATCTGCTTCCAACGGTTCTGTAGTCCCCTTGAAAGCTGGAGGAGCCAGCCTCTTAAATTCAGCTATACTGCTACGCTGTTCACACTGTTCCCCTCGTCCTTGCTGTGGCTGTGTTGAAAGTGAACCCTAGGTTCTTCGGTGTTAAGCATGCTGATTTTTTTTTAAAAAAAAAACCATGGCTGAACCTGATCGGGTTGCCTACGTACCCCTTCATAAGGGGGATCAAGCCATACGTAGTTCTTTTTAAGTTTTAAAACGCAACGGAAAAATCGAATCAAACAATTTAATTCATGCATGCTTACAAGATCAAATCTAGAAATCAGCACCTTAAGAACACATAGGATTATGCCGGAATCGTTTAAACAATTATGCTAAAACTTTCATGCATGATTAACTATCAGATCTGAAACTTAAGAACTCTATTCCGATTAATCTCCGAATATCCATTGAATGGATTCTGGAGATATCTCCGTGAGGAGCCCCAAAAGAGGGTAAAACCTCGGGGAATCAGATCTAGATCTTGACACCATAATAACAGATTAATGTAGGATTAATACCTTTTATGATGGATGAAACTTGTGGATCTGATCCTCGACTTCGCAGCCACGCACACGAATGGCCTCTACGAGAAGTCCACGCGAAGTTCCTGAAGAGATCCAATCCTGCGGAAGTGCTAGCTTGCGTAAAATTTCTTGAGGCTGAAATTTGATCTTCCAAACGCTATCAACTTTTGATCCGCCTTCTTGGAAGAACTTGGAGGAAAGGTTTAAAGGAATTGAAGAGGACTTAGATCTGATCTAAAGACTCTTATCAGGGACCCCTAACACTAATGGCGCGATGGACTTAGAGGAGGAAGAAGTCAGCTAGATTGAATGCAGAATTTTTCCATGCATGAACTAGGGTTCCTCTCTTTTCTTTTCCCTTTTTTTTTCTTCTTTTTCTCTCTTTTTTCCTTGAATTCGACCACCAGATGATGGAGGTCCTTTTAATGTTGCTCTCCTACCTAACTTCATGCCAACCATCCCATATTTGTGGAGGATTTTGTGGGGTTTTGAATTTTGAATTCAAAATTTAAGTTCATGTGCCATTACATGATGAAGCTTGATCTAATCTAAACCATTCATCATGTTGCCACTTTCCTCTTTCAATTTTGAAATTCCCGTGCCCCCAAACAGATTAGAGGGTCACGTGGTGATTTTGTGATGATTAAATTCGAAATTCAACCTTAATTAGAAGTGAGATAAAGATAAGGATGACATATGTCATGAAGAGAGAGAATTTGATCTTATCCAATTCTTTTCATGAATTTATCTCTCCATTTCGACCCATCTAATGATGAAAGAGGTCCCTGATGTTGCCAAGTGTCCCATGGCACCATTAAATAAATTAAATTAATTTTTAATCATATTAAAAATCAATTTATGGCGCCATGCATGGATATGTGACAAGTGGATTTCAAGATCCGAACAGTTTCAGATCAAACCCATTTAATTTAATTAAATCCTAACAATTAGAATGATCCAATTACCATGGGTTGAACCTAATCCAATTAGGTCAATTCCTAATTAAGCACAAATTTAATCTAATTTAATTTGGTCAACCTAAGTCCTCTTGATTCAGACCTAATCCAATCAGGTCAAAAACCCTGATTGAGCCCAGAATTGAATCTAATTCAATTTGGCTCATCCTTAGTCTAATTACTCAATCCAATTGAGTTCATTAGCAATCTAATTACTAATTAATCCTCTGATAATTACTTTAATTATTTTATAAGATAATTTACCAATTGAATTGACCAAATTACCCCTGAATGATTCTTAATCATTCATCAGCCTTCTTGATCAATCAGGAATCTTCTATGCGTGTGACCTCATAGGTTCGAACCTAAGCCGGTAGTATAGGAACGACTTCCTACACTAATCGATGTGACCATCTAGCAATGGTACCCGACGTCCGAATAGGCCGAATATATGCGAAGCAAATATTCTGGAACCCTGAACTATGGTTACTGTATAATTCAATCCCTTTGACTCTTAATGCCAGGATGACTTAGAGCTCACTGTCAACCCTATAATTAGTACATCCATTATGTGATTAACTTTAGATATCCCGTGACTCCTCACTGGGATTACCCTGGCCAATGTTTTGCTAAATTAATCACAAGACATTATTCCTGTTTCCAGGAGGGGTCAATTCCATCTTGACTCACAACTGACTACGCAAGTACTTGACTGCACCCAGTGACCTTCCGTCACTGAATTAGAAATTCAGATAGTCCGGTACCAAAGTACAGTGAGTTGCTTGCTAGTCACAGGTTGTGGTCTCAGGTCAGAGGGCCAAACTTATACCCATATCCACTCGGAACATCTCTCGACAGTAGAGCGTTCCGGAATTGGTCTCGTTCAGTGAAATGTACTCCTACACTTCACCTGTATGGCATACCAGTGTCTCCACACTCCTTGGTTAAGAGGACAACCAACGTATATGTCACACAACGACCTAATCTCGATAATGTTGTCGTCCTAGTAACAACATATTATTTGGTCGCGAACAAGTTTAAGGACTCAAAGATAAATCCTCCTTTATCATAACATAAGTCCTAAGGACTTCATCATATAAGAGTTCATTTGAAGATGAAATGATGAATAATGCCAAATAATACTTTATTAATTTGTCAATTTATTTACAAAATTCAATCATCAATATGTTGACGATTGACATTTAGGATACAATTCCCAACAACTCTCACTTAGCCTAAAGCCAATCGGCACAGTATCTAATACCCATCTTCGACTTGTGTTCGTTGAACTCTTTGATGCCGAGGACTTTGGTAAATGGGTCAGCCAGATTTTCTTTTGTGTCAATCTTCTGAAGATCAATATCACCTCGTTCTATAATCTCTCGAACCAGGTGATAGCGTCGCAGAATATGCTTGGTCCGCTGATATGCCTTAGGTTCCTTTGCCTGAGCTATGGCTCCAGTGTTATCACAAAATATAGGAACTGGACCATTAATGGAAGGTGCCACTCCCAGCTCGGTGATGAACTTGCGCAACCATACGGCTTCCTTGGCTGCATCAGATGCTGCAATGTATTCTGCTTCACATGTAGAATCTGCCACTGTATGCTGCTTGAAACTCTTCCAGCAGATGGCCCCACCCTTAAGAGTGAAGATATATCCCGACATGCTCTTGCTATCATCTTGATCTGACTGAAAACTTGAATCGGTATATCCCTCAAGTTTTAAGTCAGAATCACCGTAGACAAGCCACTGATCTTTAGTATTTCTCAAATACTTAAGGATGGTTTTTACAACCTTCCAGTGGTTGCTACCTGGATCAGACTGGTATCTACTCACTACTCCTAGTGAGTATGCCACGTCTGGTCTAGTACATGTCATGGCATACATTATAGATCCCACTGCCGAAGCATATGAAATTCTATCCATACTCTCTCTTTCTTGAGGGGTTGTCGGACAATCCCTCTTAGAGAAGTTAATTCCATGGTCCATCGGAAGAGAGCCTTTCTTGGAATTAATCATACTGAACCTCTTCAGTATAGTATCAATGTATGTGGATTGGGATAATCCAAGCAATCTTCTAGATCTATCTCTATAGATCTTCATCCCTAGGATGTAAGATGCTTCTCCCAAATCCTTCATGGCAAATTGAGATGATAGCCAAACCTTTATTCCTTGTAATGCAGGAATGTCATTCCCGATTAAAAGAATGTCATCCACATACAAAACAAGAAATATAATAACTGAACCATTTGGCCATTTATAAATGCAAGGTTCCTCTTCATTCTTAATGAAGCCATATGATTTGATCACCTTATCAAATCGTATGTTCCAACTCCGTGAAGCTTGCTTTAATCCATAAATGGATTTTTGAAGCTTGCACACCTTAGACTCATCTGCAGATATAAAACCTTTAGGTTGCATCATATACACCTCCTCTTCTAAATCTCCATTTAGAAAAGCGGTTTTAACATCCATCTGCCAGATCTCATAATCTAAGTGTGCTGCTATCGCAAGCATAATCCGAATGGATTTGAGCATTGCCACAGGAGAAAACGTCTCGTCATAGTCAATACCATAACGTTGACGATATCCCTTGGCAACCAGACGGGCTTTATAGGTCTCTACTTTTCCGTCTGCGCCCCGTTTTCTTTTGAAAATCCACTTACACCCTATGGGTTTAATCCCTTCGGGTGGGTCAACTAATGTCCATACATCATTGACCTTCATGGATTTCATTTCGGATTGCATGGCTCCAAGCCATGCATCAGAGTCATACCTCTGCATAGCATCCATATAGGTGATCGGATCCTCATCGTTTTCATCAAGTTCGACAGGATCCCCGTCCTGGACCAAGAAACCGTAGTATCTGTCCGGCTGACGTGGTACTCTACCTGATCGCCTTAATGGTGCATCTAAGATGGGTTCTGGATCTGATCTAATCAAATCCGACTCAACTAGTTCAGTAGATGGTGTCGGATCTTCTACATGTTGAACTTTCCTAAGCTCAACATTAGAGCTTTTAGTTCCTTCACTAAGGAATTCTTTCTCTAAGAAAACAGCTCTATTGCTTACGAATAACTTTTGTTCTTTAGCAAAGTAAAAGTAATATCCTTTAGTTTCTTTAGGATAACCAACAAAGAAACATTTGTCAGACTTGAGTTCAAGTTTGTCTGTCTTCAAACGTTTGACGTACGCTGGACACCCCCAAACCCTAAGGTGAGAGAGCATCGGCTTACGTCCAGTCCACATCTCATGTGGTGTTTTATTTACAAACTTACTTGGAACCTTATTTAGAATGTAGCAGGCTGACTCAAGAGCATATCCCCAAAAGGATATGGGCAGATCAGCAAACCCCATCATGGATCGAACCATGTCTAACAGAGTTCGATTTCTCCTTTCTGATACACCGTTATACTGTAGTGTACCAGGAGGAGTCTATTGAGAGAGAATCCCATTTTCTCCTAGATATGTCAAAAACTCACTGGTGAGGTATTCACCTCCTCGATCTGATCGAAGAGTTTTAATACTCTTTCCAGTTTGTTTTTCTACTTCATTACGATATAATTTGAACATTTCAAATGATTCAGATTTATGTCTCATTAAATAGACATAACCATACCTAGAAAGGTCGTCTGTAAACGTAATGAAATATGAATACCCACCTCTAGCATTTGTGCTCATTGGCCCACATACATCAGAATGTACAAGGGTCAATAAGTCACTGGCTTGTTCACCTTTTCCGGTAAAAGGTGATTTGGTCATTTTACCAAGAAGGCATGATTCACAGGTTGTCAATGATTCATAATCATTAACATCGAGGATTCCCTCTTTACTTAACATGTTCATCCTGTTCTTGTTAATATGTCCTAGCCTATGATGCCAAAGGTAGACATCCGTGACATTATCTATTTTAGGGCGCTTATTGGACTTGTACATTACATGAACAGGCTGTGACAAAATGTAAATGCCATTACTCAGAGTTCCATTCATTACAGCAGCACCATTCCAAATGATATTGCAATAATTCTTTTTTATTGATATTTCATAACCATTTTTGGCCAAAAGGCCTACAGAAATGACATTCAATAAAAAACTTGGACAATAGTGACAATCACTAAGGACATTTACATGAGAGCTAAATTCAAGTTTAAGAATTCCTAAAGCTAGAACTGGAACTGATCTTCCATCTCCAACATTCAGGAACATTTCTCCTTCTTCAAACCTCTCACTGACTTGTAGCCCCTGCAACGAATTGCAAATATTAAAAGGACTACCGGTATCCAATACCCAGGTCGAATTATCATAAATAGAAAAATTGCAAGGTGTTATCATATAAGTACCTTGATTGGCAACTGATTGCCCACTTTTCTTAAGCCGGTTCGGATCGAGAGATGCAATGTAAAGAGGACAGTTCCTCTTCCAATGTCCTTGCTTCTTGCAGAAGAAGCACTCCGCCTTGCTCTGATCAGCCTTTTTATTCTTTTTCTGACTAGGCTGAGCATGGTGCACTTGTTTCTTTTGGATTTTATTTTTTTTTTCCTTTCTTAAAGGGGCGACCCTTGGATGAACCTCCCACAAAGTTCACCGTCTTCTTAAGAAGTTGGTGATCATTCTCAAACGTCTGTAGTAACCCCAACAATTAGTGATAATTCACTACAGGTTTCGTCATACGAAAATGAGTGAGAAAAGGACAGTATGATCCAGGCAATGAGTTTAGTATGACATCCTTCCCCAATTGATCATGAAGGGGAAAACCAAGAGAGCTTAGACGCTCGATCAACTCAATCATGTACAGTACATGATCAGTTACCGAGGTTCCATCTTTCATTTGGGCGCTGAAGATGGCACAACTAGTTTTGTGCCTCTCAACGTCGTCAGGAACACCGAATGATTCATTCAACACTTGAATAATATCTTCCGGCTGCGTATTCTCAAAACGCCCACTAAACTCATCACTCATTGCTGCCAACATGATGCATCGAACAGTGATCCGGTCACTAAGCCACTTCTGATAAGTGTCTCTGGCCAATCTTGATGCATTAGCAGCGGGCTGCTCAGGTGCTGGATCCGTTATCACATAAAGGATCCTTTCATGCTCTAGCACTATTTTCAGTTTCCTATGCCAATTATTAAAATTTAGACCAATCAACTTGTCATTGTCCAACAATGAGCGAAGTGACAAATTAGTGGCCATTTCTGCATAAAAAAAAATTGGCTATTAGTATATGAATTGACTAAACACATTAGACTTGGACTTTAGTCTAAAGGTACTCCCACTATTTTATACAAATTGGTAGCCTCTACCTCCAATTCGAAAAATTACTCCTAATTCTTTAGTGGGCACTAGAACCCAATAGATCGCATATAGGCCCGAGTGTGGCTCGGCTAACCCATATGCACCTATTGGTAGGTTCTAAACCAGTTGCTTCACCAAGCAACTTCTAGTGATAATTTTGCCCTAGGTTCTTCGGCAGGCGTGTGGCGCCTCCACCGAATATCCTAGTCAGGTCCAACCATTAAATGATAGGGTTAAGTCTAATCAACTAATAGACGACCAAGCCCGAGTGTGGCTCGACTCACCTGACCGCCTATTGAAGGTACACTTAACTCATCATATATTGAATGACAATTCCAATGCTTGATAAGTACCAGGCGTGTCGCGCCTCCAATAATTATCAAAGCATTGGACCCATTATCACCCAACTTAATGGGAGGCTATGACCTAGTTATCCCCATAACCATTTCATTTTAAGGATCTAATAATTTTAGAGGATTTCTTAATTAGGATAGATAAGAAGATCCGGTTAGTCTAATTTCTCCCACTGACTTCACCAAATCAGATTAGACTCAAACCGGTTAAGGAGGCACCTAAATCAGTCAAACTGATTTTCCTTATAGGCATGGGCTAACTCGAATCATTAAGTGATCCAATCAAAATGTGATTGACCATGTCGGCCAGGTAAGTGAGATCGGTGGAAGGGATATGCCATTAACTCGGCAAAGACGAATCAGTGCGAGTAGCTCCCAATTAAAAACCACCGGTCAAAACTGCCAAACTTACCTTAGACACCGACTGGTTAATCAATTTCGATTTGATTACTCAAATGACTCGGGCTACACCTCTGAGCCTAAATCAAATTCCATCTTGGTCTAATCAAAGATATGGACTTGATCCATCTACAACTATTGTAAATTGATCTAGAATTTTCTTGACCTAATCTAGTTACTACTTAATTAGATTTGATCAATTAATTCTATTTGTCCATGTATGATTCTAACCTTAGGTCTAACCCAATCCTAGAAACTTGATTCAAGCTAACCCATATGCCCAAAGAATTATGTAATGTCAATTAATTGAGTTACAATTCTATTTCATAACACTTAATTCTCAATTAAGTTTAGACTTATGAAAGTTTTGATCATTGCATATTTTTTTTTAATTACATATTAATTACAATCTTTCAGTTCTTAAAACATATTTTCAGATCTGAGTTTTTGCAATTAATCACATGTAATCAGATTTAATTCATGTTTAAGTCATTATATTTAATGTTCATGCATCACATATACATAACAACATGAATTAATACAAACAACATACATCTTATGTATTTGTTTTTTCACTTTTATTTTCAGATCTGATTTGTTCATTAAAATCAAAGATCATATGAATCATAAATTTTATTTAGATCTAATCTAAACAATATTATGATTTCAGATTTATTTATGTTACAAATCTTAACACAAACATGCATCATATGCATTCAAAATTTCAGATCTAGTTAATCATGCATAATCAGCAATTAAATCAATCATAAAAAATACTTTAGATCTAATCTAAGCATGCTCATGATTTCAGATTTAATTACAAGAATTAAAACATAAAAGTTTAAACATGAACCTGGCTCTGATACCACAGAAAGTGAATCCTAGGTTCTTCGGTGTTAAGCATGCTGATTTTTTTTTAAAAAAAAAACCATGGCTGAACCTGATCGGGTTGCCTACGTACCCCTTCATAAGGGGGATCAAGCCATACGTAGTTCTTTTTAAGTTTTAAAATGCAGCGGAAAAATCGAATCAAACAATTTAATTCATGCATGCTTACAAGATCAAATCTAGAAATCAGCACCTTAAGAACACATAGGATTATGCTGGAATCGTTTAAACAATTATGCTAAAACTTTCATGCATGATTAACTATCAGATCTGAAACTTAAGAACTCTATTCCGATTAATCTCCGAATATCCATTGAATGGATTCTGGAGATATCTCCGTGAGGAGCCCCAAAAGAGGGTAAAACCTCGGAGAATCAGATCTAGATCTTGACACCATAATAAAAGATTAATGTAGGATTAATACCTTTTATGATGGATGAAACTTGTGGATCTGATCCTCGACTTCGCAGCCACGCACACGAATGGCCTCTACGAGAAGTCCACGCGAAGTTCCTGAAGAGATCCAATCCTGCGGAAGTGCTAGCTTGCGCAAAATTTCTTGAGGCTGAAATTTGATCTTCCAAACGCTATCAACTTTTGATCCGCCTTCTTGGAAGAACTTGGAGGAAAGGTTTAAAGGGATTGAAGAGGACTTAGATCTGATCTAAAGACTCTTATCAGGGACCCCTAACACTAATGGCGCGATGGACTTAGAGGAGGAAGAAGTCAGCTAGATTGAATACAGAATTTTTCCATGCATGAACTAGGGTTCCTCTCTTTTCTTTTCCCTTTTTTTTTCTTCTTTTTCTCTCTTTTTTCCTTGAATTCGACCACCAGATGATGGAGGTCCTTTTAATGTTGCTCTCCTACCTAACTTCATGCCAACCATCCCATATTTGTGGAGGAATTTGTGGGGTTTTGAATTTTGAATTCAAAATTTAAGTTCATGTGCCATTACATGATGAAGCTTGATCTAATCTAAACCATTCATCATGTTGCCACTTTCCTCTTTCAATTTTGAAATTCCCATGCCCCCAAACAGATTAGAGGGTCACGTGGTGATTTTGTGATGATTAAATTCAAAATTCAACCTTAATTAGAAGTGAGATAAAGATAAGGATGACATATGTCATGAAGAGAGAGAATTTGATCTTATCCAATTTTTTTCATGAATTTATCTCTCCATTTCGACCCATCTAATGATGAAAGAGGTCCCTGATGTTGCCAAGTGTCCCATGGCACCATTAAATAAATTAAATTAATTTTTAATCATATTAAAAATCAATTTATGGCGCCATGCATGGATATGTGACAAGTGGATTTCAAGATCCGAACAGTTTCAGATCAAACCCATTTAATTTAATTAAATCCTAACAATTAGAATGATCCAATTACCATGGGTTGAACCTAATCCAATTAGGTCAATCCCTAATTAAGCACAAATTTAATCTAATTTAATTTGGTCAACCTAAGTCCTCTTGATTCAGACCTAATCCAATCAGATCAAAAACCCTGATTGAGCCCAGATTTGAATCTAATTCAATTTGGCTCATCCTTAGTCTAATTACTTAATCCAATTGAGTTCATTACCAATCTAATTACTAATTAATCCTCCGATAATTACTTTAATTATTTTATAAGATAATTTGCCAATCGAATTGACCAAATTACCCCTGAATGATTCTTAATCATTCATCAGCCTTCTTGATCAATCAGGAATCTTCTATGCGTGTGACCTCATAGGTTCGAACCTAAGCCGGTAGTATAGGAACGACTTCCTACACTAATCGATGTGACCATATAGCAATGGTACCCGACGTCCGAATAGGCCGAATATATGCGAAGCAAATATTCTGGAACCCTGAACTATGGTTACTATATAATTCAATCCCTTTGACTCTTAATGCCAGGATGACTTAGAGCTCACTGTCAACCCTATAATTAGTACATCCATTATGTGATTAACTTTAGATATCCCGTGACTCCTCACTGGGATTACCCTGGCCAAGGTTTTGCTAAATTAATCACAAAACATTATTCCTGTTTCCAGGAGGGGTCAATTCCATCTTGACTCACAACTGACTACGCAAGTACTTGACTGCACCCAGTGACCTTCCGTCACTGAATTAGAAATTCAGGTAGTCCGGTACCAAAGTACAGTGAGTTGCTTGCTAGTCACAGGTTGCGGTCTCAGGTCAGAGGGCCAAACTTATACCCATATCCACTCGGAACATCTCTCGACAATAGAGCGTTCCGGAATTGGTCACGTTCAGTGAAATGTACTCCTACACTTCACCTGTATGGCATACCAGTGTCTCCACACTCCTTGGTTAAGAGGACAACCAACGTATATGTCACACAACGACCTAATCTCGATAATGTTGTCGTCCTAGTAACAACATATTATTTGGTCGCGAACAAGTTTAAGGACTCAAAGATAAATCCTCCTTTATCATAACATAAGTCCTAAGGACTTCATCATATAAGAGTTCATTTGAAGATGAAATGATAAATAATGCCAAATAATACTTTATTAATTTGTCAATTTATTTACAAAATTCAATCATCAATATGCTGACGATTGACATTTAGGATACAATTCCCAACATGTGTCTGGGGTAACTGTGCTTGTTATTGGAGCAACTGCTGTTGCACTTGCTGTTGCATCTGCATAAGGCCCACTATGGTCTGCATAACTTGGCCTAGGCCTGGCTCTTGTTATCCTATCTGAGTATCACTAGCAGGATTGACGACTCTCTCCTGCTGAGGGGTGTTACCAGCTTGTTGGGGTGTGCTGTCATTTTGCGGGTTGGGTGCCTTATTAGTAGCTCTGCGAGTAGTCTTTCTCGTCCGACGTGGAGGCATCCTGATCTATGTCTATCAGATAGCAGCATACCAATAATAAGCTTACCAGTTCATTACAAGTACATAGAATGGTTGTTACAATAATCATAAACTAACGTCCCAATGTCCCTAGTGTCTACCCACCTACACTCATGTCATGTCAGATTTTCTTATCTCATAATTTATCCAACCTGGCTCTGATACCATAAAAGTTGTCACGCCCCCGGCCCGAGATCGCGAGCCGGGGGTTCGCGCCAACCGCCGCACACCCGTAGGAAGCTCTCCCCACGAGCATGCAAGGCATCTCAATCAAACATCTCAGTTATATAAATAAAATAATTCAGCTGAAATAAATGCAATCTTATTCCATTGACTGACACAAATTATATAGTCTCACAATTCTAAATACGCAGCGGAACAATAAATATAAAACATCAATTTAAATAAAGCCTAATCTAGGATAACTTGTGCTTCAGTTCTTCTAGTCGCTCTTCCATTTTAAATCCCCGATAGGTTAGTTCTCGGAATCTGTAAAACAACAAGAAATTGTATAATGAGCTAGACAGCCCAGTAAGTAATAAACACCTTAACTAGTCAATTCATATAATAACATAAAATATAAATACAAATTGCGATGAATCAACATAATAACATAGTCAATTCCTTTTCAAGCACAAATTCATTAAAATTCGTATTTTTCAAATATCTATATACATAATCATAAATCTGATTCGAAACAAATCATATTCATCTCATCAGCCTTTAGCTACGACCATACTTATACCCTGTGGCTAGGCCAGAAACAGAACCGCACTTATACCCTGCGGAGTGGGCCAGAATACCGCACTTATACCCTGCGGAGTGGGCCAGAATACCACACTTATACCCTGTAGTGGGGCCGGAATTGCTAATGCATAACCCCCTATTGGCAGGGTCCAGAACATAGCCAGGCTGAGAGTTCTAAATCTGATGCACATCAAAATTCTTTTGGTAACATAATACATGTATCATAATCCGATCTAAATATGCATATACGATGCAAGAACAGTAAATATAGCAATAATCCGAAAAATATTATTCCAGTTCACATATCCATTTTTCATTCAAATCATCATCTCGTAAAATTCATAAATCAAATATAAATTCATTAACAATTTATTCAATGCAAAAATAATATTATATAAATGAAGAGTCAAGAGAAGGCAGTTCATTACTTACCTTGAACGTGATCTCCAATAAATCCAATTAATCTCACAAATTCCTCGCAGAACCTAATATCCAAAAATCATATTTTTCTTTTTAAAGTTCATCACAATATATATAAAAACTTAAATTTAATATTCCCCCATGGCCGACCCTGCAGGAGTGCCTAGCACCTCGGGTTCGGGTTCGGATTCGGATTCATACCCGTAAACCACCCTCCTCCTTTTATTTTATTATTTTTTTTTCTTTCTTTTCTTTTTCTTTCTTTTCTTTTCTTTTCTTCTTTTCTTTTTCTTCTTCTCCTTCCCTTTTTCTTCTTTTCTTTCCCTCTTCTCCCGACTCATCTCTTCTTTTCTTCTTTGACGGAACAGAGGGCCCGTGACCCCCCTTCTTCTTCTTCTTCCCTCCTCGGTGGAGCCCAAAGGCGGCCACGGTGGCCGGCCTTGGCAGCGGCAGGAGGTGGTGGAGCAAAGCCAACCACCCCCGACAGCTGGCAGCGGCGAACACGGCCGGCGGCGAGTGTTCTCGGGCCGGACAGAGCTCCCATTTTGCACCCAATTTCCGGCGATTGATCGGCTCAAAAACCACAATAAATCATGGCTAAACATCACGGAAGGAAGGGAGGAAAGCTGGGAGTCCATACCTCGGCCCCGACGATGGTCCGATAGCTTTCTTTCTCTCCGGCGGCAATGGAGGAAGAGGAAGACCCGTGCCGAAGAAGACCCACCTTTCTAATGTCTCTCTCTCTCTCTCTCTCTCTCTCTCTCTCTCCCCCTCTCTCCCTCTCTCTCTCTCTCTCTCCCTCTCTCTCGGCCGGCAGCGGCTTCCCTTCAAATGTCTTCAACGAGAGGAGAAGCCCTAAAAAGAATGGGGGAGCCGGCTTCTTCAAGATGGCTCCCCCCCCCTCTCACACGCCCTCACGTGCGACGCACGTGAGGCCAAAATTTGGGCTGGGCCGGTCAATGGACCGGGCCCAGTTTCGGGATCTCACAAGAAGAAAGCCAAGTGTTTCCCATTTAAAAATTTTTGGGAGCATTGGCTACGTTCATGTACCCGATCAAGAGAGGTCCAAGCTCGATGATAAAAGCAAGAAGCATATCTTCATTGGATATGATCAACGATCCCAAGGCTACAAGCTCTACAATCCAAGTGTTGGCAAGGCAACTATTAGTAGAGATATGGAGTTCGATGAAGAAGATTCATGGGATTGGAGTAATAAAGATAAGGAGAGGTATAATTTCTTTCTATTTCTTAATGAGGAGGAGCAAAGAAGTGAAGTTCAAGAGCCCACAACACCTCCTAGACACCAACAACTCCTATTACACCATCTTCATGTTCATCTTCATTCTCAGTAGTACCAAGTTCAAGGCTAAGAAAAATGAGAAGACTAAGTAAAATATATGGGGTAACAGAGAATCAAAATAATCAAACTCTTTTTTGTCACTTTGCCGATTGTGAGCATATAGTTTTGAAGAAACAGTAAAAGATGAGAAGTGCGGAATTGCCATGGATGAGGAGATCAAGTCGATTGAGAAGAATGACAGTTGTTGCTTCATCATGTTAACCTGAGGATGACTTAAAAAGGGTGTCGTGATGAGTTACGACCTGTTCGATGCGACGTTCACAGCAGAATTCGAACGGAACGTCGTTCATCGTATGAACGCGCCTCGGATCGTAGAATTCAAAAAATTTTCTGGATCCAAATCCAGAAGATCTTTGAACTCATTAGGAAGGAAAGATTAGGATCTAAGGAGGGTTGATTAAGATTTATAAAACTGAAACAAAAATCAGAAGTTATAAATTTGAAGATCTCATCTTCAAAAATTCTGCAAGTGTACAACACCGTAGCCTGATGATCTTTCTAGGTTCCTGGTTAAGCCGCACATGTGTCCGGCCTCTACAGGTATCCACACGAGGATCTAATCATCTGAGATAGAGTCTTACCGGAGTGCTAGCTCCTTGCAAAGACCTCTCATGACTATCAAATAGATTGAAAGAAATCTGCAACATACCTCCTTCAAGAAGAACCCTTTCTTCTTTGATCTTACTCGCAACGGAGGAAGAGGAAGGAGGAACCTTTGTGCGTGGATCTTCCTACGACGACATGTGGTCTTTAAAATCTGCACAAACCTTGATTTAATCAAATTGACCCAATCATGAACCCAAATCAATTTGGGTCGAATCCAATTTGATTTGGCTCATTAAATCAGCCCAATTGTAATCCAATTGCAATCAATTCCACTTAATTCTTCTTCATTAACTCACTAACACTTAGTGGGTTAATTCAATCACCAATCATATTGATGATTGATTTCTATTGTGATTCTAAATCACAATTATGATAGTCTGACTAATTAAATCCTCTATGGGTGTGACCCCATAGGTTCTATTCTGACTGGTAGTGAGACATATTGAGATCTCCATCTCAATATCACTGAAACTCCTTTCAGTGGACTGAAACGATTTCAGTTCTACTCTCAGGGTTCACTGATCACCAAGTGAATGCCTTCGAGTCTCACAATCCACTAGTGACACCTAGCAGTATGTGGTGGCAACCCAGCAGAATGAAATGTCTGAACCTCTAGGTGCAGTTAGCGTATGATACAGTCCCTCTATTATGGATCCCGACGTGACGGAGGTTATGAATATCTCGTCAAATCCCCTCGGTCGTCATATATCAAATTTATACGACTTCCAGTTCGAGATATGAAAAACTCTTTTTCCAAAATACCTGACCAGGAATTTATCGAACTCAGTCTCATAAATCACATAGGATCACTCCTAATCTATCAAGGTCTATAGATCCCATCTAAATGCAACCCTATTCCAAAATGAACCTATTGTAGCCAATCCGCACTACAAGGACCCGAATGGCTAGGGCCTAAGTTCACATGCTCGTCAAATTACAGCAACCTCACAGTGAATAGCTGAGGCATCGCAGGTCAAAGGACCAATCATACAACTGCAGCAAAACTAGTCACTGACGAGTGGATAGACATACATGTGATTACTATCTTTGGTCACGCTCAGTACCTTATTCTCTAACAAGTACTCGCATAATCACTCCAGTGTCTCTACACCGTGGACTCGAGACTCGTCCATCTGACTAAGTGATATGTGCACTAATCGCAGCGGATCGATCACCATCCCTCGTGATGGATCCATCGATCAGGAGCATTTAGAAATTAATTCCTAATAACACATGCCTCAAATTCTCAACTCCTTGAGAATATGTGTCATCATCTATTAATTTCTTGGACGATTCAGGACACATACAGACATGAATGAAAAACAAATTGCCCAATCTTATTTATTAATAAGTGTCAAATTACAAATTTGTACCCAGATTACAAATATACGTCAGCCACGTTGGCTTATAGGGCATACTTCTAACAAATCGTTGTCACAATCTTAACCAATAAACAAATATTTTTATATTACTCTTACCATTCTCTATTCGATGAATAGTGGTTGTAGGAGGTCGATCCACAGGGAAGCGATTGGAGCACACAAATAGAGAACAAAAACTCCATTAAGATTTATGGCAATATTTATATATATATATATATATTTTTAAAACAATTTCTTGAGGATATTCGATTAATCTCTAACCAATCAGAGCTAGTTTTCTATTCAAAAATAAACAGAGAAAAGAAAGAAAACTTTTGCAAATAAAATAAAAATTCTAGAATGCATAAAATAAACTACAGAAATTAAACTGAACCTAGAATACGGATTGCATAAAAGAAAATTGATAGATTGCATTAAAAAAAATGATTACAAGAGTAAAAAAATGAAAAACAAAGGAAAAAAAAAAAAGAAACCCCTCTCGGTGGAGACTCTCTTTGTTTTTCTCTTTCTTTTTTTTTTCAAGAACAGGGCATCCTCTTTCTTTCTTTTTGATGTGAGCTCTCTTCTCCCCCTCTTTTGACCCAGCTGAGAACCCACCTCCCTCTTCCTCCCCAGCCGATGGCCTCTCCTACCTTCGCCAGCCGAGAGCCTCTTTATATAGATCCCATCAGCTAGCGAGCACGTGGAGAGGATGCGTGATCGCTGGGAGCTGATCATGGGTGAAGATCCGGCGTAGATGCAGGGATCACGGAGAAGGGGGTCGCAGGATGCAGAGGGAAGCTGTAACGCGGCTGGAACGACTCCTTGATGGCGAGAAACGGAAGTGGATGATGCTCGTGGGAAGGCTTGGATGCTTCGCTAATCCGAAAAGGGAGGAATCTGAGGCGAGCTGGACGCGGAAGGAAGAGGCGGACGGATGGGAAGCCGAGGATGGGTGCGATCGATTGAAATGCATATCCCGGCTGGCCGCGGGATATCCAGACGCGGGATCCGGGTGGCTCGGACGCGGGGGCTGCAAGCATCGTGGGAGGGAGCTGTGATGCTTCCGATTTCTCCACAGAAGGATAGGAACGCAGGGAGTTTTGCTGGGAGGAGGCTAATCCGGAATGACAAGCGAATGCTAATCGCGGAGAATGGGGTGCTAATTCGGAATGACGGGCGGACGCTGGGAGGAGGTGATCGTCCGGGATCGCACGCGGAAGAGGAAGGATGCCACGAAATCGCTGGGGTGCTGGAAATGGAAGGAGCTGCAGACGCACGTGAGAGGATTTGCTGCTGTGAATGCGCTGGGAGGCTGCTTCTTATTTCCTTCTTTGGGCTACGGAATGTTAGGAGCGCAGGGATCTTTGAAACAGGGAAAGAGGTGGACGCACGAATGCTAGGATATCGCACGCGGGCTCCGATGCTTAGGTGCAAATGTTGGAAAACCTGGGAGCGCCGGAGGAAGAAGAAAAATAGTGGAAAAAAAAGTTTTGTATCGTAACACTGTTTATATGAACAGTATCATCACGTAACACTGTTTATATGAACAGTTTCATCACGTAACACTGTTCATATGAACAGTTTCTTCATGAAACACTATTCTTATGAATAGTTTCTTCACGCACCAATATTCATATGAACAGTAATGTCAGCCATGAACAGTAATTTCAGCCATGAATAGTAATTTCAGTTACTGTTCATGGGATTGGATGCTAAAAAGATCTTCTCTTTTGTGATTAAGTGAGAGTGGTGCAAGGAGAACGGATCCATGGCTGAAATGTGCCTGATCGTAATTAATTGAGATGAACTTCTGTCCATAACAATAGGGATGAATCGTGATGATGCAGTGGAAAAATAGGAAGTGACCCAGATTTTAGGTGGGCTTGGTCCGGAAGGACCTTTAATTACAATAAGGAAACCAAGATTAAAAAAATACATTTTTTTAAGAGTTATATGCAGAAGACTTTAGAAAATTAGATCCAAAAGAGTGCTAAAATGTGCATAGATGTGCACTTAACACACCCTCAAACCTAAATTTTGCTGGTCCTCAAGCAATATCCTAACTTACTTTCGCAGGCATCGCAGTTGCATTTAGCAGATGCAACAAGTCGTTAAACCCCTAGGTTATCCTAGTGGACGAGTGTTGTCTCGTGAGAGTTTGCAGTGAAGTTACCCACAAACTTCATCAGTCCGAGATTTCCAATGTTTAACTCGAAATTTGAACAAAGTATTATTGTATGAACCTAGAATTGCAAGGACAATAAAGACATATTGCTATCATATTTAAGCAAGCTCTAATTCAAATTCCATTACACCCCATCTATCTGTTAACAAGTCAAGAATGTAGTGAGGTGCAAGATAGTATCATATACATGAGTGGCTTTCACTTACTTCCAGCATGATCACTCTAATTTCCAAAACTTTCTAGAGTTAAATGGTAATGAACATCCAAGATTTAACTTTTAATCAGACTGAATACTAAGAAGAATGACTTGTGCAATATCTAGCCTTATTAAGCTTTCTAACTAACTCATGTAGCGAGTGTTATGCCAATGACTCCCGATCTAGATGGCTCAGGGCACTAGGTGTAAAGACACGCTAACAGATTTAATAACTCAAGTCAACTATGCTCCAAGACCGAATTAGTCACTCAAAGTTTAATCTCAGTTATACCCACCTTTTTACACGAACACTCGCTGCTTGCCAGGCAAGAGGCCCAGTTACTTAGTGAGAAGACTTAAAATAATATCATTATTATTATTATTATTATTATTATTTTTTAAGTGTTCATCACACACATAACTTTAAATTATCCAAAAGATTAAAAGTATTCATATTAATTACAAGTTTACATACCCCACTATTCATGTGCTTACGTGTAGATGCTAAATCATCTTCTATCATGTTAGCAGGAGACAGGTGGGACGAAAACTCAAGCTAGAATTGCTATCATATTCCTTAACTCAAACTGTTGCTGGTGGTCCAAACCGAGAACGATTGACACGACGGTGTGAACGGGGTTCCGCCTGAGTTGTCTTGGTTGGTGCTGGTTGCGCTCCACCTTCCGCCAAGGAACCTGCAAACAAGCCTTGCACCACCACCAGGGTGGTGATGGCCCTCCGACGGTCAAGTCAGAGGAGATTGGAGGAGGAGAGATGATAATCACAAGTGGGATAGAGTGCTCTGGGAGGTATTGCTTACCCCCCCTTCTCCCCCCAGCCGCGTATATACCTGGCTGGGAGGTCCCTCAGGGGGGTTTGTCGTCGTGGGGCACGATAGAATGGCCACTGACATGGCCGTTACCGGGCGTCGTGGAGCAGCGCTGGGTACGGCCATGACAGGGCGTAGTGGAGCTCCGCTTTGTACGGTTGATACAGGAGATCGTGGGCAGCATCGGGTACAGCCGTTGCAGGGAGTATGGAGCAGGAGGCCGCGGCGTGCCTCTGGAGAATAGCCTGTCGTTATCAAAAGATCTCCGACTCGGGGTCGGAGTGCTGGATCATAGGGCAGCCGACCCGGGGTCGGGCTGCGAAGCCGAGGAGGTCCGACTCGGGGTCGGAGTGCTGGATCACAGGGCAGCTGTAGCTTTCCTGGATACGCGTGCCGATCACGTGGGGCATGGCGGCTCAATTCCCCCATAACACAAACCTATTGTCAAATCAATTCTTAGTTTATACAACCAAAAAGATTAAAATTTGAGTTAAAAATTTGAACTCCTCCATTTTTTTTTGCATAAAAGATAAAAGATCAAAAATATTCTCACCCCCATACCTAAATTCAACATTGTCCTCAATGTTGCGAAAATTAAAACAGTAATAGGGTAGAGGAGTCATTACCTAATATTGGACCTTGATATGGCTGGATAAATTGAAGATTGGGAAAAATACCCCCAAACCTGCATGTTTGTAATTTATTGAAAAAAATTATTATTATTATTTTTCAATAAATTTTAATCTTTACATGTTGGGTTGCCTCCCAAGAGCGCTAAGTTTTATGTCTTCATCCAGACAATTCTAATTCACTCATAATAGACAGGGTCGATCAAAAGTGTCTCCTCGACCTTTGGACTCAGCTACTCAAGGTATGGTTTTAAACGATGTCCATTGACTTGAAACGACCTACCATCCATGGTATTGCATATTACTACCGCACCATGTGGATGCACTTTCTCTATCATGTATGGGCCAGCCAGCGAGATTTTAGTTTTCCAGAGAATAGATGTAATCGAGAATTATATAAAAGGACTTTCTGTCCTTGGTGAAACTCCTTACGAGTGATCATCTTATCATGCATGACCTTCATGCGATCCTTGTACTTCTTAACACACTCGTAAGCATCGTTCCTAATTTCTTCAAGCTAATCGAGCTAGAGCTTTCTATGCTCTCCCACCTTGTCGAGATCGAAATTTAGGCATTTGATTGCCCAATAGGCCTTGTGCTCTAACTCGACAGGTAAATGACAAGCCTTGTCATAGACAATCCTATATGGGGACATTCCAATTGGTATTTTGTAGGTCGTACGATATGCCCACAATGCATCTGTTAACCTAAGGGACCAATCCTTTTGAGATGGATTGATAGTTTTCTCAAGGATGGTCTTAATTTTTCTACTGGAAATCTCAACATGTCCACTCATTTGTGGATGATACGGTGTACCGACCTTATGGATGATATTGTACTTTCTAGCAAGGGCTTTAAAAATACTATTGCAAAAGTGTTTCCCCCCATCACTAATGATAGCACGAGGGGTGCCAAAACGAGCGAAGACAGACTTCTTAAGAAACTTGATCACTACTTTGTGATCATTGGTCTTACACGCGACAGCCTCAATCCACTTGGATACATAATCAACAGCAAGGAGTATGTACTGGTGCCCAAACGACATAGAAAAAGGACCCATAAAATCAATACCCCAAACATTAAAGATTTCTACAATTAAGATCAGGTTCAGGGGCATCTCATTTTTTCTTGAAATTTTTTCTAGTCTTTGACATCGGTCACATGTTTTACAATATTCATGTGAGTCATGGAAGTGTGGGCCAATAGAATCCGCACTGCAAAATCTTTGCAGCTGTCTTTTTACCACTGAAATGACCACCACAAGCATGGTCATGACAAAAGGAAAGGACTTTCCTTTGTTCGTATTCAGGGATGCACCGTCGAATGATCTGATCAGGGCAGTATTTGAATAAGTATGGTTCATCCCAAAAAATACCAATTCATACGAACTAGGAAGCGAAATTGCTCTTGCTTGGTCCAAGAGCTGGGCATTCGTTTAGTAACGAGGTAGTTGACTATGTCAACATACCATGAAACATTGGTTTGGAAAATCATCATTAGTTGTTCATCAGGGAAAGTTTCAAATACAGGTAAGGATTCTGCAGATGACTCAACAATCAGTCTGGACAAGTGGTCAGCTACTACATTCTCAGATCCTTTTTAATCTAGGATTTCGAGATCAAATTTCTGGAGCAGTAGGATCCAACGAATGAGCCTTCCCTTGGCATCCTTCTTTGTGAGATGGTACTTAAGGGCGGCATGATCAGAATAAACAAGGACCTTAGATCCTATCAGGTAGGGATGAAATTTATCTAGAGCAAAAACAACCGCCAACAATTCTTTTTCAGTGGTGGAATAGTTGAGTTGGGCGCCATTCAGAGTTTTGCTCGCATAATGAATAACATGGGGAAGCTTCCCCACTCGCTGACCTAAGACAGAACCTCTGGCATAATTAGATGCATCACACATGATTTCAAAAGGACAACTCCAATCAGGAGACCTTATGATGGGTGGTGAAGTCAATTCAGATTTCAGTCTTTCGAAAGCAGTTACACAAGTTAGTGAAAAATTGAAAATAGCATCTTTGGCCAACAATCACATAAGGGTTTCGATATTTTGCTGAAATTCTTGATAAAGTAGCGGTAAAAATCCGCATGTCCTAAAAAAGATCGAATTTTCCTAATAGTCTTAAGAGGTGGCATTTTAACAATTAATTCTACTTTGGCCTTATCCACCTCAATTCTCCTTTGTGATACAATGTGTCCTAAAACAATACCTGATTCTACCATAAAATAATACTCTTCCTAGTTAAGAACTAAGTTTTTCTTTTTACAGCGCTCTACAACAAGTGTCAAGTAGTGCAGACATTCATCGAAATTGGATCCAAATACAGAAAAGTCATCCATGAAAACTTCTAAAAATTTCTCTGCCATGTTGGAGAAAATACTCATCATACACCGCTGGAATGTAGCCGGTGCATTGCATAGCCCAAAAGGCATGCGACGATAGGCAAAAGTGCCATAAGAACGGGTGAACGTTTTTTCTCTTGATCCTCACGTGCAATAGGGAATTGGTTATATCCAGAATATGAAAGCGAAACTATGATGCTAGTAGTTATAGCATGCTGAAATTTAAAACTTTTTCAAAATCAATGGCTGTCTTATTCGGGTTGCCTACGTACCCCTTCACAAGGGGGATCAAGCCATACATAGTTCCTTTTAATTTTAAAATTTGCAGCAGAAAAATTGAATTAAACATTTTAATTCTAGCATGCATAAGAAATTAAATTTCAATGCACCACTACAAGTATTCATGATTAATATGTCGGGATCGTTTAAACGATTATGCTAAAATCATTGCACGATTAATTTTAGATCTAAAATAAGATTATTAATTAAGTTCTAAACTCAATTAATCTAACACCTAACTAATCTTCGAAGGCCTATCGAATAGGCTCTGAAGATTACTCTGTGAAGAAACTAAAAGAGGTTTAACCCTCGGAGATTGGAACCTATAAAAAATATCTTTGGATCTAGATTCATACCTTTATAAAATCTGAAAGTAATGGATCTGATGCTCGAGCTTTGTAGCCAACACTCGTCTGGCCTCTACGAGTAATCCATGCGAAGCTTCTGGAGTGATCCAATCCCGCGGAAGTGCTAGCTTGCACAGGATCTTCCTTTGCTGAATTTTGATCTTTCCGACTATCAACTTTTGATTCGCCTTCTTGAAAGAACTTGGAGGAATGGTTAGTAGGGATTGAAGAGGACTTAGATCTAATCTAAAGGCTCTTATCAGGGACCCCTATCAGCTATGGTGAGATGGACTTAGAGGAGCATGAAATGGCAAGATGGACAAGGCTGAATTTCATTCATTTAATTTCATGGTCATGGCGACACTTGGAACTCTTCCTTTTAAAGGCACGCCATCTGATTATTTGAATTCGAAATTCAAATAAAAATCTGGTATCTTGTTGGCACATAAAGGGGTTGGTTGTAACAAGATAGATCTTATCTCGTTTGAATTCAAAATTCAAACAATAGATGGTTCGTGCGAGTGAGATAGGATCGAAATGGATGGTGCTGATATTCCATCATCATCTAGCCATTCTCCCACATGTCCCATGATCCAAATCCCATCACTTTTCATTGAAAATCCACTTTCGGATCGAATCCCTCGAATTCAGGCCATCTGCGAGTTCCAGAATTTTCAAAAGGAGTCGACCTTTCCGATCTCGAGTCAACTCCAAGTCGCCTCGAGTTGACTCCTTCCCCTTCGAGTCGACTCTAAAGTCTACCCGAGTCGATCCCAGAGCTTTGCAGATCGACCCCGGCTGAGATGACAGAGAGCTTCTTCTCTGATACGCCCAGCGAGTCGATCCCTTCATAGCTCGAGTCGACCCCAACTTGCTTGAGTCGACCCCAACTGAAAAAAAGAGAAGAAATCGTTCTCTAGATTCTCTGAGGAAGTCGACCCCAGCCAAGCTCGAGTCGACCCCAACCCATCTCGAGTCGACCCCTCTTTACTTCGAGTCGACCCCAATCAGGTCAAAACCCTGATTGAACCCAAAATTGGATCCAATTCAATTTGGCTCATCCTTAGTCCATTTACTCAATCAAATTGAGTTTATTAGTAATCTAATTACTAATTAATCCTCCAATAATTACTTTAATTATTTTATAGGATAATTTGTCAATCGAATTGATCAAATTATCCTTGAATGATTCTCAATCATCCATCAGCCATCTTGACCAATCAGAAAACTTCTATACGTGGGACCTCATAGGTTCGAACCTAAGCTGGTAGTACAGGAATGACTTCATGCACTAATCGATGTGACCATCTAGCAATGGTACCCGACATACGGATAGGCCGAATATATGCGAAGCAAATATTCTGAAACCCTGGACTATGGTTATTGTACAATTCCTCCCTTTGACTCCTAATGCTAGGATGACCTCAGAGTTCTGTCAACTCTCTAATCAGTACATCCACTATGTGATCAACTTTAGAAATCCTATGACTCATCACAAGGATTATTCTGGCCAAGATTTTGCTAAATTGAGTATAAAGCATTATCTCCTGTTTCCAGAAGATTCCATATTGACTCACGCACCGATTTTGCAAAATCTTGACTGCACCCAGTAACCTTCCATCCCAGTGAGTTGCTTGCTAATCACTGTGGTGATCTCAGGTCTGAGGGATACTAACACCCATATCCAGTCGGAACATCTCTTGACAGTAGAGCATTCCGGAATTGGTCACGTTCAGTGAAATATACCCCTACACTTCATCTGTGTGACATATCAGTTTCTCCACACTCCTTAGTTAAGAGGACAACCAACATATATGTCACACAACGACCTAATCTCGATAATGCTGTCGTCCTAATAACAGCATATCATTTGATCGCGAACAGGTTTAAAGACTTGAAGATAAATCCTCTTTTGTCATAAAATAAGTCCTAAGGACTTCATCATATAAGAGTTCATTTGAATATGTACAATGAAATGATGAATAATACCAAATAACTCTTTATTAATTTGTTAATTCATCTACAAAATTCAATTATCAAAATACTGACGATTGACACTTAGGATACAATTTCCAACAGAATAACCATCGAGAAAACAGTAATGAGAGTGGCCAGCTAGACGTTTTAGCATTTGATCGATGAAGGGTAGAGGAAAGTGGTCTTTCCTAGTCATGGCATTAAGCTTCCTGTAGTCGATGCATACTCGCCATCCATTTTGGATTCGAGTAGGGACTAACTCATTTTGATCATTTTTTACTACAGTGATGCCTAACTTCTTGGGTACGACTTGAACTGGGCTTACCCACTGACTATCAGAAATAGGATATATAATTCCTGCATCTAAAAGCTGCTGAGTTACACCTCGTTCGATGCGACGTTCGCAGCGAAATTCGAACGGAACGTCGTTCATCGTATGAACGCGACTCGGATCGTAGAATTCAAAAAATTTTCTGGATCCAAATCCAGAAGATATTTGAACTCATTAGGAAGGAACGATTAGGATCTGGGGAGGGTTGATTAAGATTCATAAAACTGAAACAAAAATCAGAAGTTATTAATTTGAAGATCTCATCTTCAAAAATTCTGCAGGTGTAGAACACCGCAGCCTGATGATCTTTCTAGATTCCTGGTTAAGCCGCACATATGTCCGGCCTCTACAGGTATCCACACGAGGATCTAATCATCTAAGATAGGGTCTTACCGGAGTGCTAGCTCTATGCAAAGACCTCTGATGACTATCGAATAGATTGGAAGAAATCTACAACATACGTCCTTGAAGAAGAACCCTTTCTTCTTTGATCTTGCTCGCAACGGAGGAAGAGGAAGGAGGAACCTTTGCACGTGGATCTTCCTTGCCTTGATGTCGTGGAAGAAGAGGATGCAGAGGACCCCCTTGCTGCCGTGGAGAAGGAGGAAGAATGGGCTTGGGCGTGGAGGAAAGAACTCCTTCTTCCCGCTGCATAATCACTCCAGTGTCTCTACATCGTGGACTCGAGACTCGTCCATCTGACTAAGTGATCTGTGCACTAATCTTAGTGGATCGATCACCCTCAAATGTAAGGTTTGCCCTCTACTATCATTCTCCTAAGGGTAGGGTTTTGGCTTCTAGGATTTTGGATTGATCACTGGTTCGGTTCTTGCAGAAGAAGGAGAATTTAGATGAGGCGCCTCTGGACAAGCGAAGGAAGATTGGAGTAGGGAGGATGGTGTGCTCGGCAACCAACCCGCATGCGCGGCAGGTGCTGTCGACTGTCAATGCTGGTACGAATCCTGGTGGGCATGGTGATCATGGGGCCGGCGCCGCTCCGAGCTCTAATGGTGGGAGCAGTGGTGGTGGGGTTGAGTTCACATCTAGGGAGGATGTGAAGAGGTTTTTGGGTGAGAAGATGAAGGGGAAGAACAAGAATGATTACAAGGTAATTGGTCTGAAATTTCCCATTTTGTTGAATTTTTGCCCATTTTAACTGATTTTGTGGGAATTTTATTTATATTATAGGGAAAGAGCGAGCAGATGATAGAGTACATAAAGAAACTCAGGACTTGTATCAGATGGTTCATGGAGCTTGAAGATGGGTATTTGGCCGATCAGGAGAAACTCAAAAGTATGTTGGATTCTGAAGAGAAAAGGCATGCAGAGATTGGTAAATGTCACTTATGCCTTTTAATTCGGACCGCTAATTGTTCATTGATTGGTTGTTAAAAGAAATCTTTTTTGATTAGAAGTTTGAAGAACTAGGTGTTTGTAGTATTTATTTGGTCGGTTTTTATCTTCTGTAGAGGCTCAGATGAGGGCCAAGGTTGAAGAATTAAATGTAATTATCCAATACCTTCAGAGGCAGCATGCATCTTTGCTGGAAAGCTTCAGAAAGGAGGAAGCTAACAAATTGATAGTTCTTTTGAAAATTTCTAGTTCTTCTATTAATTGTTTGGCATGTTTCTGACGGCAGATTTGAAAAATGACAGGCTTTCGTTAAATCTTATGAGATGGAAAGAGAGGCAAGGATTGTAGTTGAAAATTTGCGGGCAAAATTGTCCGAAGAGCTGGAAAAGGTCAATCAAGAGGCAAGACGTTTCAGCGATCAGGTAAGGGTGTTTGCTCGTAGACAGAGATTGTAAGGACCCCTATAAACCTTGCTTTCTTATATTATTTCAGCTGAAAATGATCCAAGAAACCAACAAGAGGTTGCTGGAATACAATACTAGCTTGCAGTAGTACAATAGCAATCTTCAAGCTGATGCTTTGAAAAATGGTGAGACTATGTCAAAGTTGCAGAAGGAGAAGAATGCGATGATGGAAATCTTTAAGGGATCACACCAACTCTCTTAAGATTCAATTGGAGTCTTCTAGGGTGGGCTATCCCCAATTTGTTTTGGCTTTTAATAATGAATTAATGGTCACATGAGCGAGCGATGTTAACTTGGCTAGTAGTTGCAAATATTTGGCTTTCCTTTATTTTATAACTACTATTGCAAAAATCAGTTCTATGTAGTGCTTAATTGTTGCTGAGTGAAACCAAAGGATAAATATATTTAGAAGCACCTTCTAGTGATATTGGATGAAAGAATCTTTTCCATGGGTTCTGTTTTGAATAGGATAGACAGTCTTAGTTTATTTTCTAATAAATATTTTTTAAATTGCAGGTTTCTTGATTATGAGGTCAGTCACAAAACTGTTGCTATCATGCGCCAATTTTTCAATGGTCCTTGGTTGTCATGGAGGGAGGTCTCTGCACATGCTAAAGTTGGAATGCTTCATTATGATTGCTTTTGCCTTAGATGATATGTTTTTGCATTCCTAGGAGGAATGAAATCTCTGTTGATCTCTATGACATACTTTTGGACTTTGATTTTGATAGATTTAGGACATGTTGATGTCTGTTTTGAATGATATGTTAAATAACTTTTGCGTAATGTTGAATGCCTTTGCTATTAATGATATTATTATTATTATTATTATTAGTAGTAGTAGTAGTAGTATGAGCCAATCAATGTACCAGATTATTGGAATGTGATCAGCGACCAAATTTGGTTACTGAATTGTTTACCAAGTATTGTAACGAGCAGCCATAAATTTAGTGACAGAATTTTGGTTACTAAAAATTAATTTTGCTCAGTGAGCTGTGACAAATTAGTAACGGTAATCTTATTACTAGGTCCGTGACGGAATTAATGACAAATTTAGTGACAAAATTTGTGACCATGTCTGTGACGACTAAATCTGTCACTAAAAGTTGTGACAGATTAGTGACCAAACTTGTGACCAAGTTCTGTGACAAAATTAGTGACCAAGTTACCTTCGTCACTAACTCAGCGACTGGATAGTGACGGAAAATATGTAATTTCTTAAATATTTAATTTTTGGATTTGTAACGGCTTAGTGACAGCGGTTCTGTCACGGAGTTTAGTGACGGGAATCGCCGCCGTCACTAAGAATTTAGTGACACGTGTTTTTGTAACCAATTTAGTGACGGAAGCTCCAGTCACAAATTCCGTATTAGTAACCGGAAACACGGTATAGTGACGGGAATCGCCGTTACTATACGTATGTTTTCTGGTAGTGGTCCCTCGTGATGGTTCCATCGATCAGGAGCATTCAGAAATTAATCCCTAATGACACATGCCTCAAATTCTCAACTCCTTGAGAATATGTGTCATCATCTATTAATTTCTTGGACGATTCATGGGCATATACAAACATGAATGAAAAACAAATTGCCCAATCTTATTTATTAATAAGTGTCAAATTACAAATTTGTGCCCCATATTACAAATATGTGTCAGCCACATTGGCTTCTAGGGCATACTTCTAACAAAAGCTTGATGATCTCGGCTCGAACTACATCCTTCATGACTGGATTAAGTCATCTTTGTGGCTCTCTAGAGATTTTTGCATCCTCTTCTAAATGGATCTTATGTTGGACCACAGAAGGACTAATCCCCTTGATATCAGCTATAGACTTATTCCGAAGGATACTTAACAACTTCTCTTCCTATTCTTTAGTCAGATTCGATGCAATTATAACAGGTAAGGTCTTGTTGTCTCCAAGAAATGCATACTTCAAGTTTTCGGGAAGGTCTTTAAGTTCTAACTGGGGAGGTTTGACATTGGATTTGGTACCAACTGAGATTTTGAAATAGGCAATGATTCAAACTTGGTAGCCCATCTGCTAGTATCCATCACAGGAATGGAATCTAACAATGCATTCACCTCCTGACTGGATTCACAATCTTGACCGAAATTAGCCAAACATCTTTCTAATGGATCAGAATAACTCGACTCTTCAAAAGAACCGCTAATTATATTCTCAATCATGTGAATTTCTTCCAAATCGTCCATCTCAGTTGACTGACTACTACTGTGAAAAACAATAAGTTGGACAGTCATGTTCCCAAAGGCTAGAGTCATTATTCTATTTCGGCAACTGATCACAGCATTTGAAGTAGCCAAAAATGGTCTACCTAGGATCACCGGGATATGACTTTCTAGATTTTTTTCTGGTTCATTTTCAAGGACTACAAAATTCACAGGGTAGTAAAACTCATTAACTTTTACGATCACATCCTCTACAATTCCTTTGGGGTACTTTACTGTCATATCTGCTAATGAAAAAGTGATGTTTGTGGGTTTTAATTTTCCCAAACCCAACCCTGTGTAAACAGAATAGGGTAACAATTTTACACTAGCGCCTAAATCTAGGAGGGCTCTCCGAATGATGATTTCTCCTAAACCCTGGTGGACCACCCTGATGCCGAATAGGTTCAGTCTGCCTGTATGAGAAGTTCAGGTGAAATCTATTATTAGGATGATAAATTGGGCTGAATGAGTTGGGAGTGGGTTTCTTGAAGGCACTATATGAATTTAGAGCATTTGCCTGCTCGGGTTTGATATTGGGTAAACTAGGACAGCACTCCACTAGATGCTCAGAACTGTTACACAAGATACATAAGCCTTGTGGCTCATGTTTCACTTTCATGATGGGATTTGACTCTTTGTGTGAGTTCGAATTAGTGGAAACAGTGAAAGCATCCAACTTTTTGCTCAGATTGTTCATCCCATTCACCAGATTGGACATGACATTCTTAAGTTCTAGGTTTGTTTTTATTCTGTAGGTACTTGGTTCTCTAGACCCATAATCATCTCTATCAACCTCCTGACCGTAGCTACTCCAGTACACAGGAATATGATTGAATCCATACATAAAGGTAGGTTCATGAACCAAACCCCTGATCAAGCCTATGAGGAGGAATTTTTCCAACTTTGGAAAAGATTCCATGATCTTTTGGTCAAGTGCCCGCACCATGGGATAGAACTTAGCCATGAACTTCCTAGGTAGTTGTTCCCATGATGTGATGGAGCTCGGAGCAAGAGAATACATCCATGCAGCGGCACGATCCTCTAAATTCATGGAAAACAATCTTAATTTAATACCCTCTTTATCTAAGTTTTGATTTCTGAATGTTTGACAGATTGTCAAAAAATTATTTAGATGAATATACGGTTGTTCACTCTCAAACCCATGAAATTTGGATAACATATTTATTGTTGAAGCCCGAATCTCGAATTGGGCTGCATTATTAATTGGTAACACTATGCAAGTAGGGCGACTAGCGGATGCGGGTGCGAACAATCATTCAAAGTTCTAATATGTTCACCCATTATAGAGATTGATGGTTGCCTTACAGTTCACTGAGGGTGATGAAAAGTTCTGTCAATCTCAGGATCAAGTGGTATTCTACCATGCATACACTATCAACAATTCATTAGATTTGACTCCTAAAAATGAATGAGATCCTAAGAGAAAAAAAAGGGCTAGACACAGATGACCACAACCATCACCACACAACAATTTGGCTCTATTAGTCTTAAAATTAAGTGAGGTTTAGTAGCTTCTTAAATCTAGTTGCATGGAGAATTATTAGGTAAAAATTTATAAAATTCTCTCCTGAATTAGACAGCTCCTAATCTCCCTTCCAGATTAAACTTGTGAAAGTTATTCCTAGGTTCTTCGATGTTTAGCATGCTGAATTTTTTTTTTTTTGAAAACCATGGCTGAACCTGATCGGGTTGCCTACGTACCCCTTCACAAGGGGAATCAAGCCACACGTAGTTCTTTTAAAATTTCAAAAATACAGTGAAAAAATGAATCAAACAATTTAATTCATGCATGCTTACAAGATCAAATCTAGAAATCAGCACATTAAGAACACATAGGATTATGCCGGAATCGTTTAAACAATTATGCTAAAACTTTTATGCATGATTAACTATCAGATCTGAAACTTAAGAACTCTATTCCAATTAATCTCCAAATATCCATCGAATGGATTCTGGAGATATCTCCGTGAGGAGCCCCAAAAGAGGGTAAAACCTCGGGGAATCGGACCTAGACCTTGACACCATAATAAATGATTAATGCTAGATTAATACCTTTTATGATGGATGAAAGTTGTGAATCTGATTCTTGACTTCGCAGCCACGCACACGAATGGCCTCTACGAGAAGTACACGCGAAGTCCTGAAGGATCTTCTTCCGCAACAGTGCTAGCAGTTGCAGAACACTTGAAAGCTGAAATCTGCCCGTCGGGATTCAATCAACTCTTGATCAATCGTCTTGAAGCAGATGGAGATGAGGTTTGTAAGAAAAGTAGAGGACTCAGATCTGATCTTGAATCTTCCAAATATTCACCCTGAAAACCCTATCTAAAATGGAGAAGAAGAGGAAGAGGAGGCGGGTGAGGAAGAAGGCTGCAATGGATGTATTTTTGGTGCCCATGTTTGACCCCTTTTAATGGCCTCCGAATTTTCATTCAAAATTCAAAATTTATTTTCAGAAAACCTCTTTTAGTTGGCACATGCAAAGGAATAGGAACAACCCAAATCAGATCTCAACCAAATCTGATTTAAATTCAAATTTTAAACACATGTGCAAGAGGGAAGGAATTTGAAATCCATGCGGCAAGGTAAAACACTTCATAATTTCGAAATCACCTCTTAAAATTCGAATTTAATCCATTAAAAAACTCATACACCACCTTGGCTGATGGTTTGAGTGATTAAAATCATTTAACACATTGCTTAATGTTTGAATTTAAATTCAAATAACAAACAATGTCGCCATGTGTCAAGCAATGGGTCCATGTGCCATGCAATAATTTTGGTTTATTTAAAATTCATGAAATCCAATTCCATGTCGCCAATAATTGCCACATCATCTGAGCCTAATCCCCTTGGGTTGCACCTAATCAAATTTGGTCAAACCCGAATTAAAACAAAGCAATTTGGTTGAACCCAATCTAATCAGGTCAGACCCTGATTGAGCTCAAATTGAATCCAATTCAATTTTGGCTCATGCAAACTCAATCAAATTGAATTAATTACTTTGTGTTGGACCAAATCCAATTATGTCAATCCCCAATTAAGAACAAATTAATTTAAAATTAATTTGATCAGCTTAAGTCCTTTTTGGTTCTAACCTAATCCAATCAGGTCAAAATCCTGATTGAGCCCAAACTTGAATCCAATTCAATTTGGCTCATCCTTAGCACAATTACTCAATCAAATTGAGTTTATTAGTAATTTAACTACTAATTAATTCTTCAATAATTACTTTAATTATTTTATAAGATAATTTGTCAATCAAATTGACCAAATTATTCCTGAATGATTCTTAATCATTAATCAGCTTTCTTGATCAATCAGGAATCTTCTATGCGTGTGACCTCATAGGTTCGAACCTAAGCCGGTAGTATAGGAACAATTTCCTACACTAATTGATGTGACCATCTAGCAATGGTACCCAACGTCCGGATAGGCCTAATATATGCGAAGCAAATATTCTGGAATTCTGAACTATGGTTACTGTATAATTCAATCCCTTTGACTCCTAATGCCAGGATGACTAGCTCACTGTCAACCCTATAAGTAGTACATCCATTATGTGATTAACTTTAGATATCCCGTGACTCCTCACTGGGATTACCCTGGCCAAGGTTTTGCTAAATTAATCACAAGACATTATCTCCTGTTTTTAGGAGGGGTCAATTCCATCTTGACTCACAACTGACTAAGCAAGTACTTGACTGCACCCAGTGACCTTCCGTCACTGAATTAGAAATTCAGGTAGTCCGGTACCAAAGTACAGTGAGTTGCTTGCTAGTTACAGGTTGCTGTCTCAGGTCAGAGGGCCAAACTTATACCCATTTCCACTCGGAACATCTCTCGACAGTAGAGCATTCCGGAATTGGTCACGTTCAGTGAAATGTACTCCTACACTTCACCTGTGTGGCATACCAGTGTCTCCACACTCCTTGGTTAAGAGGACAACCAACGTATATATCACACAACGACCTAATCTCGATAATGCTGTCGTCCTAGTAACAACATATCATTTGGTCGTGAACAAGTTTAAGGACTCAAAGATAAATCCTCCTTTATCATAACATAAGTCCTAAGGACTTCATCATATAAGAGTTCATTTGAAGATGAAATGATGAATAATGCCAAATAACACTTTATTAATTGGTCAATTCATTTACAAATTCAATCATCAATATGCTGACGATTGACATTTAAGATACAAATCCCAACAACTTGAGCATACCAGTTAAGAAGATCTAGTAACTAGTGACCAGGTAAGTCCCAGGATATGTGGTGGTGCACCAGGCTCACTTAAGTACCACAATTTCTGTAACAGTTTTTACTGTTATAAAACTTGCCTAGACATCACCAATTACTAAAGTTCTCACTGGAGTGGCCTTCAGTCGCTTCTTTCCAAGAGCCTATTGAGCTCGAACACCCTAAGGCCAATGTCTAATTATTTTTAATATGATTAGGCTTAGGATATTTATATACTGTGACGATTTTTGGGCTAAAGACGAGTGATGAAATCCCAACCTTATCTTTTTAGTGGGATCTGCCCTTAGAATATTTTATGCAAATGCTTTACACTACATGCAATAATCATAAAAAAAAATTTAAAGTTTTATAGCATGACATTAAATTCTTTTAATTAAATGATCAAGAAAATTCTTTTTTTATTTATTTTTTTATTTTTTTATTTTATATTTTTTGTTTATTTAAAAAAAAATTTATATAGGAAGAACTTGAATGTAAACTAAAAACTAATCATTATGCATCAGTCAATCTTCGAATGCTCGTTGAATAAGCTCTGGAGATTACTCCGTGAGGAGCCCCAATAGAGGTATGATAACCTTGAGGGATTGCACCCTATCAATTACTAGCAAATTTTTTTAATTAATTAATTTTTTATTTATTTTTTAAATTTTAATCTAGGAAGAATTAAATAAGGCAAGATTAAAATAATCTAAGAAAATAAATCAAGGCTAAAATTGAAAATTTCACACCTGATCTTAGTGGTGTTCGCTCAATCTTCCTTGTGACTCGCCTTGCCTCCCCGGCAATGGTGCCAAAATGTTGTTGCTTCATCATGTTGACCTAAGGATGACTTAAAAAGGGTATCGTTGTCACAATCTTAACCAACAAACATATATTTTTATATTACTCTTACCATCCTCTATTCGATGAATGGTGCTTGTAGGAGGTCGATCCACAGGAAAGCGATTGGAGCATACAAATAGAGAACAAAAACCCTATTAAGATTCATGGCAATATTTATATATATATATATAAATAATTCCTTAAGGATATTCGATTAATCTCTAACCAATCAGAGCTAGTTTTCTATTCAAAAATAAACAAAGAAAAGAAAGAAAACTTTTGCAAATAAAATAAAAATTCCAGAATGCATAAAATAAACTGTAGAAATTAAACTGAACCTAGAAAATTGATTGCATAAAAGAAAATTGATAGATTGCATAAAAAAATGATTACAAGAGTAAAAAAATAAAAAACAAAGGAAAAAAAAAGAAACCCCTCTCGGTGGAACACTCTCTTTTTTTTTCTCTTTCTTTTTTTTTTTTTTTTCAAGAACAGGGTATCCTCTGTTCTTTCTTTTTGATGTGAGCTCTCTTCTCCCCCTCTTTTGACCCAGCCGAGAACCCACCTCCCTCTTCCTCCCCAACCGATGGCCTCTCCTACCTTTCGCCAACCAAGAGCCTCTTTATATAGATCCCATCAGCCAGCGAGCATGTGGAGAGGATGCGTGATCGCTGGGAGCTGATCATGGGTGAAGATCCAGCGCAGATGCAGGGATCACGGAGAAGGGGGTCGCGGGATGCGGAGGGGAGCTGTAACGCGGCTAGAACGGCTCCTTGATGGCGAGAAACGGAAGAGGATGATGCTCGCGGGAAGGCTTGGATGCTTCACTAATCCGGAAAGGGAGGAATCTGAGGCGCGCTGGACGCGGAAGGAAGAGGCGGACGGATGGGAAGCCGAGGACGGGTGCGATCGATTGAAATGCATATCCCGGCTGGCCGCAGGATCCGAGTGGCTCGGACGCGGGGGCTGCAAGCATCGTGGGAGGGAGCTGTGATTGCTTCCGATTTCTCCACAGAAGGATAGGAATGCAGGGAGTTTTGCTGGGAGGAGGCTAATTCGGAACGGATGCTGATTACGGAGAATGGGGCGCTAATCCGGAATGACGGGCGGACGCTGGGAGGAGGTGATCGTCCGCGCACGTGGAAGAGGAAGGATGCCACGGAATCGCTGGGGTGCTGGAAATGGAAGGAGCTGCAGACGCACATGGGAGGATTTGCTGCTGTGAACGCGCTGGGAGGCTGCTTCTTATTTCCTTCTTTGGGCTACGAAATGTTAGGAGTGTGGGGATCTAGGGAAAGAGGTGGACGCACGGATGCTGGGATATCGCACGCGGGCTCGGACGCTTGGGTGCAAGTATTGGAAAACCTGGGACGTGGGAGGAAGAAGAAAAATAGTGGGAAAAAAAAAAGTTTTGTATCGTAACACTATTTATATGAACAGTATCATCACGTAACACTGTTCATATAAACAGTTTCTTCACGAAATACTATTCTTATGGATAGTTTCTTCACGCACCAATATTCATATGAACAGTAATGTCAGCCATGAACAGTAATTTCAGCCATGAATAGTAATTTCAGTTACTGTTCATGGGATTGGATGCTAAAAGATCTTCTCTTTTGTGATTAAGTGAGAGTGATGCAAAGAGAAGGGATCCATGGCTGAAATGTGCCTGATCGCAATTGGTTGAGGTGAACATCTATCCATAACAATTGGGATGAATCGTGATGATACAGTGGAAAAATAGGGAGTGACGCAGACTTTAAGTGTGCTTGGCCCGAAAGGACCTTTAATTACAATAAGAAAACCAAAATAAAGAAATATATCTTTTTAAGAGTAATATGCAGAAGAACTTTAGAAAATTAGGTCCAAAAGAGTGCTAAAATGTGCACAGTTGTGCACTTAACAATGACTCTTAGGAGTTGGTAACCATGCCAGAAGGTCAAAAGCCCATTCGTGTGAAGTGGATTTTCCAAGAAAAGAAGAATGCTAAGGGTGAAGTAAAGAGATACAAGGCAAGATTGGTCGCCAAGGGATATAGCCAACGTCCCCAGATTGATTATGATGAAGTGTTTGCTCCTGTTGCACAGTTGGAGACCATCCAAATGATAATCTCACTTGCGGCTCAAAAGAAGTGAAAGATTTATCAAATGGATGTCAAATCAGATTTTTTGAATGGTATTCTTGAGGAAGAGGTTTATGTTGAACAATCTTTGGGCTACGTAATCAAAGGCCATGAAGACAAAGTGTTAAGTTGAAAAAAACCTTGTATGGTTTGAAGCAAGTGCCAAGGGCTTGGAGTAGTCGGATTGACAAGTATTTTCAAGAAAATGGGTTTACCGAGTGCCCACATGAGTATGCTCTCTATGCTAAGGTGCGTAAAAATGGAGATATTTTGTTTGTTTGCTTATATGTTGATGATTTGATTTTTATGGGCAATAATACAAATATGTTTGGAGAGTTTAAGCAAGCTATGACTAGAGAGTTTGAAATGACGGATATTGGTCTCATATCTTATTATCTTAGCATTGAGATCGAGCAAATAGAAGATGAAATTTTTATTTCTCAAGAATGTTTTGCCGAGGAGATCCTTAAGAGGTTCAAGATGGAAGATTGTCAATCCGTGAGCACTCCGGTAGAATGCGGAGTCAAATTGTCAAGCATGAAGAAGGAGAGAAGGTAGACTCTACAACCTTCAAGAGTCTAGTTGGAAGTTTGAGATACCTAACTTGCACAAGACCAGACATACTTTTCGTAGTTGGGCTTGTTAGTCGATTTTGGAGTCACAAAGTATGACGCTTTTCAAAGCAGCAAAACGAATTCTTCATTATATCAAAGGTACAATTAGTTTTGGCTTGCTTTATTTATTTTCTAATGAATTTAAGCTTAAAGGCTATAGTAATAGTGATTGGGCTAGAGATATGGATGACTGAAAAAGCACTATCAACTTTGTTTTATACTTGGAGAATACAGCTTTTATTTTGAGTAAGAAACAACCAATCGTGACACTTTCTACTTGTGAAGCTGAATATGTTGCCGCTAAATCTTGTATTTGTCATGTCATATGCTTAAGAAGATTGTTGAAGGAGTTACAAATACCACAAGAGGAGGCTACAGAGATTTTTGTTGACAACAAGTCAGCCCTTGCATTGGCGAAGAACCCAATTTTTCATGATAGAAGCGAGCATATATATACGAGGTATCATTTCCTTAGAGATTGCATTGAGAAGAACGAAGTGCAAGTGAAGTATATGATGACCCATGATCAAGTTACGGATATTTTTACGAAGCCTCTCAAGTATGACACTTTTAGCAAGTTGAGGATAATACTTGGAGTTACGAGGAATTAAGTTTAAAGGGGGGTGTTGAGAAAATAAACTTAATAAATGCCTTTTGGGAGGTTTATGAAAATATGAAGGATCACTTTGAGAGTGGTGGTTCATGAATTTGGATTTTCAATGAGCATTCATTTGGGTTTTCAATGTGCATTTAGGTGGTTCATGTATTTGGGTTTTCAATGTGTATTTAGGTAGTTTATGTATTTGGGCTTTCAATTCATTTGGGTTTTCAATAAGCATTTAAGTGGTTCATGTATTTAGGTTTTCTATGTGTACCTAGGAGTACTATAAATTCTATGTAAGTCTTGTGGTTTTCGTAAGAGGTAAGAGCCAAAGTGAATAAAAATTTTGAAGTATTTCACCTCTTCATCCTGTCCTCTCTAGAGAGTCTTTCTTCCTATATTCCAATATGAAATAGGTGGAGGTTAATAGAGAACAATGTAGGCTTGTTCGCAGTAACTGTGATGTTGTGAGCTGTGACAAACAGTCAAGGTCATTTTGGAGTAGGATTAGTTGTCATTGGAATTGTTCTGAGCCTGAAACTATATGATGCCTTAATTCACATTGGTGGAGTTATCGGCCTTCTATATATTAGCCAGATAAGTCATAACCGTGTTTTGGACGTAGCAACAGTCCTGCAACCTGGTGACAGGCTAAAGGTATCCATGTTTGCTTTCATGTTCTCTTATTTGATCTAATGTTTTCAAGAAGGTTCATAGAAAGCTTCTTATTGCTAAATGGTGATGATTTTGAATCGACCTGGAAAGAGGCCAAGTGGCTCCCTCTGCAAGAATGCTAGAGCCAACACCTGGTAATATGATTCACAATCCAAGGCTTGTTTTCGGGAAAGTTATGCTCTCTCCATGTAATTCTTCTCTTTCTTTAAGGCCATACAGTTTATGACTATTAACTATTTTGTTCCAATGTTTTTGTTATTGGCAGATGAGATGGCTCAGAATTTCGGAAGAGGATTGCTCAAGCAGAGGTGATGGTCCATGTTACATGCTTAGGTTTCAGCCTGAGGTACCAGCTTTCTTTCTACAAAATTTAACATCCCTTAGCCTACTGATACCCTCCGCTCTTGGATTTCTGAAGGCAAAGAACAGCTTGCTAAATGTTCTTTAGTGA
Source organism: Phoenix dactylifera (assembly GCF_009389715.1). Lineage (NCBI taxonomy): Eukaryota > Viridiplantae > Streptophyta > Magnoliopsida > Arecales > Arecaceae > Phoenix > Phoenix dactylifera. The sequence continues at coordinate 69,306 of NW_024068207.1, forward strand.
TAAAAAAACGTCGCTACAGATGACAAGCTTAAGCTGTGATTACGTACAAACATCTCCATGTTTCTAATATAGTCTTTTTGGCCGTCAAAATGGATGTCTCTGAAGATGCTGTTCTAGAACAGAGATTGACAAGTAGTAGAGAGACACTTTAAGATATTCCTAATTAGTCCTGCTTAGAAGCAAGGTCTGATTAAAAATAGAATCCCAAGTAGTTCTTTGAGGCTTGATAATTACTATTATGATTAATTATAATTGTCTCAGTTAAGGCTGTTTAACTTGAGTTCTAAATCGAACTTTTCCCACTTTTTGTGCAGAGTGGATTCTCATTTCTGAAGCCCTTGCAGGCCCTTTTATGCCAGTCCTGGTCATCATGATCTAGTTGATGGCAATATCCCACTGGCAGAAGAGCTGCCGGATGGGTAAAGGTAAAGTCCTGCGGCCCTGCACAGGTTAATACATCAAGAGCGCCATAATGATACGAAGCAGCAGCCTTTGATAACATCCCTGTAACTGTAACGGACCAGCTTCTTAAGGACCCTATTTCTTTATCTCGTGGGTGATTTATGATGCTCATATTTTATTTTCTTGTGCTTCAGCACCGAATTGCATGAGGAGTGCAACTTGCACTTAAAAAAGTTAAATAACCACATCTTTGTTTTTTATTATTATTCCTTAGTTCAACCATTGTCCAAAGACTGGCCTGCGATATGCGAGATATTGACTGCTCACCAGGGAGTAAAATCACCTGTATTAACCTGGCAAAATGCACACTAATTGTCAGAAATGAAATTCCCTCTTAACCTTCCAAGTCTGACTCCCCCAAAAAAAAGGGTCCACATCCCTTCCCAATTTGGACAGTTCAAAAAGCTATTCCCAATTTTGATCCTGATCTGGAACTAGTCCTGCAATTTTCTGATTGGGATTGGGTCATACATGAGCACGACCTGACCCAATCTTCTATTATGTTGGGTTTCGATCCAACATCGTGACCTGGACAAAAAATCAGATCGGATCAAGATCGAATATGCTCAGTCCAATCCGACCCATTTGTAACCCAAGTCTATGCATTTATTTTGAATAATTATGAACAAGATAGTCGAAGTTGCTTCTTTTTAGCACAACATAATTTTCTTGACTAGGTTAATCCAGCATATGCAGCATTTGTAAAACAACATGTGGAGTGATTGATTAAAACCCTATTTGATTTTGATGAGATCAAAGCAATTGAGTATATTTCTTGTTTACTAATGAATTCAATTAAGTGTTTCAGTGAAAATCTTGTCTAAGTGTCTCAAGACTTGGTTCATAATTTTTGGATAAGTTAAGAAGTCAGCTTGAACCAAAGTCTGAGACTCGAGTCGACTCCAGAGTATCACGAGTCGACTCCAAGCGTATCAAGTTCACTGGCACGGGCTCGAGTCGACTCTAGATCTGTACGAGTCGACTCCGACTGAGAACAGACAGAAGAACAGAAAGCTTCAACTCAGAACCTGTCAACGAGTCGACTCCCAAAGTGCGCGAGTCGACTCCGATATTCACCGAGTCGACTCCAGGATAGTACGAGTCGACTCCAAGAGGAACACAAAGAAAAAGTCAGAGAGCAGTTTTCGGGTCTGAGATTCGAGTCGACTCCAGTGAAACGCGAGTCGACTCCGATGGATGGCAAGTCGACTCCAAAGAAGGTGAGAGTCGACTCTCAGAGGAACACAAGAAAAAGTCAGAGAGCAATTTTCGGACTCTGAGATTCGAGTCGACTCCCGCAATATGCGAGTCGACTCCAAGACTCCGCGACCATCAACAGACAGAAGACCAAGTTACTGCCTCTGAGATTCGAGTCGACTCCCAGACAGCTCGAGTCGACTCCAAGACAGCTTCACATCAAAAAGGCAGAAGACCAAGTTTCGGAAACTGAGAGCCGAGTCGACTCCGAGGAAGTTCGAGTCGACTCCAAGACTGGACGAGCCAAAAGACAGAGAATCGGGAGTTCGGGCTCTGAGATTCGAGTCGACTCCCAGGATAGTCGAGTCGACTCGAGTGGATCAAATTCAAAATTGGATCCACGGACTTCAGTGGATGAGCCGACTCCGAAATTGCCAAGTCAGCTCCAGAAGTTGGCGAGTCGACTCCAGGTCAAGACGAGTCGACTCCCAGTCGTGAAGGCAACTTTAATTCAAATTTGGAACAGTTGCCGAGTCGACTCCGGAAAAGCTTGAGTCGACTCCCGCTACAGCCGAGTCGACTCCTGATCGCGCGAGTCGACTCTAACCCACCAACGGACACATTGTCAGGCTGCGCAGAGTGTGCAGAACGGGCAGAAAAAGCTCTCTAACGGCTAGTTTCCGTGGGGGTTGGTTTAAATAGCCACAGAAGACTGTAGCAAGGCAGAGAAGAACCATTCCACTCCAAGTAATCAAGCTTTCAATCTCTGCAACTTGTTCTTCAACGAAAAAGAGGGAAGAGCAGCATTAACTGCATCCACCTACTTCTTCCCAACATTGAAAGAGCCTTCTCCTGCATTCAAGTCGACTACACATTCAAGAGGAGACCCGAAGTTCAAGAAGCCCTTCCTCTTCTCCAACTTAAAAGCGTTTGAGGGCTCTTAACTTCGTTATTGTTCATATTGCCATTTATCTGCTTTTGAGAAGCTGTATTTTTCTGTTTGTCTCTTTTATCTACACCTTTGTCTTTGCTTGGTTCAATCGGGGCATTGAATCAAGAGTATTGAGGTTGGTTGGTGAGCCGAGTGTAAAACCAACGTGTAAGGGTTCGATTGTGATCCCGGGAAAACAATCGGGGTGGTTCTAGTCGGTGAGCCTGGGAAAATCGACCGAGTTCGTTGTGAGCTCGTAAAACAACAAGTTTGGTTGTGAGCTTGGAAAACAACCGGCTGTAATCCAAGGGGGTTATAGTGAATTCCCAAGTGAGACTTGGGGAGTGGACGTAGGAGCAAGGGTTAGCTCCGAACCACTATAAAACTTGGTGTTTGTGATTGCGTGTCTCTATTCTTCTTCCTTTCATATCACTCACAGCACATAGTAATTAATTAAATAACTTACACTAGTTTTAATTACTTATCCACATCGTTTTAAATACCCAAATTATTTTAAAACCCAATTCACCCCCCCCCCCCCCTCTTGGGTTGTCTATCTGGGCAACACAACATTTAGCATTGCATAGTTCATGGGTTCATGCATAGTGATAATAGTTCTGAGCATATAACTAAATGATAAATTGTCGCCAAATCAACCTAATAGCTAGGTTATCTTGTTGATTGTACTGCAATTTTTAGTTTGCGTCCCATAATAAAATAAAACATCAAAGAAATTTTAGGGATTCAGGTTTTTATATCTACTATCTTTTAAAAAATAATTCTCTCAACCTACTCAACTCAAACCTTTCAAGAAAATTTAGAAAAAAGTAGAAAGATTGGCGAAAGTAAAGTGTAGGTCCCTTATTCTTTCATTAATGTATAACGAACTAAGATATCTAGCTTTTATTTATCCTAGTGACGTCTGCTCTTGCACATTTTGGGTCAGATCCCTTTTTCGAAAAAAAAAAGATGACAACTTTCCAAAAATAGATATGACTAGTAGAAGTAATCATAAAAAAGCTAAAGTTCTACATAAGTTAGATCTTGACTTCTAATCGACTTTGCTTTCAGCCACTCTACCTAATTCTTCCCATATTAGAAGATATATCTAGTCAAAGTCTTTTACGAAAAGAAAATTTTCACTTTACCGGCCCATTTTAGGATCCAAACAATAGAATTTGGCCCTGATCATTTCATGCGCCACATCCTTTTGGGAGAAGGGGGGCTGCCATCTTATAGAGCTCGAAAAGTTATATAATTTCAAAAAAAAAAAGAAAAAGAAAAGAACATAGCAATCATGCATTATATAGACAAATTATAGTCTTTAAAAATTTGGCACGCAATTCAGGTTCCAATATGGCAGATCCCACTCCTAGACCCCATCTAATCATCCCCGTAGTGGCTATTGAGTCTAGTGCTCCTTTTGGATCATTTTTTCGAAAGAAAAAAAAAAAGATTGATCTTCAGTCTGAACCATTCAAGAATCTAAATGACTTGAGTGTTTCTAGACAATCACAAGCATCGATCGTGTACTGCACATCCACTTATATACTTGTGATGTGCAATTTGCTAGTCTAAAAAATAATCAGATGAAGTGCAAATGTCAAATTGTGCCTATATGGATGTCATCATGGGATGATATCTAAATTATGGGTTGGTATCCAAATTCCTGTTGTGTAGGTATTATGTACATCTGTAAGGGGTGGTACTGGAAATTTCATGGTGGCCGTCATAATGTTATACCAGCTCTAGTTTAAACCATGGCTCGCTCCGCAGAAGATGTGTTGAACTCCTACTGGGATGCACAATAGTGATTAATTGATGGTGACGTGTTGAAACGAGTTTACTATCATTAAATTAAGCTTTTTTTTCTACATTTTAACTAACTTTCGAACTAAATGATCAGTTAGAATAATTTTAGTATAAATGCCTGCTAAAGTTTGTAGCAGGGAAACAACATGCCTCTGTTGAAATATTTTGTTGTCAAAGATCGTCTGCCCTGTATTGCTCCCCTAACATGCTTAGTTGCCTTGGCAGTAATATTTGACTGAACTAAACCAATATCACTTATTGCAATTATGCTTTTCATTAGTGGAATAATAGAACCTCTGCTCTTAATAAGGTGGTATCGGAGACTTCTCAAAAGTGATCCTTTGGACGACAGGAGTTTAATCGATCACGTATTTTCTGGTCAATATTGGGTGCATGCTCTTCTCATTGGCTAGGGGTGGGAAAAATTTTAGCATGCCTCTGCATATCGAGCTGACAATTAGGATTTGAAAAAGCTGAAGGCTTTGGTTCTTCCGATCTCACACTTTTTTATGTAATTATATTCTATCGTCATCTTCTTTTTCCTAATTCAGAGAATGGAGGTTCATGTGTTAGCCCCATTCCATCTAAAGGTGGGCATTGGGCCGGGCCGCCCATGGCCCGGCACGGCCCGCTTGCTACAGTAATGGGCCGTGCTAGGCACGGCTCATAAAAAGGAGTCGGGCTGGATTAAGGATTTCTGGCCCGCGGGCCGAGCCCGGCACGGCCTATAAGGGCCTGGGCTGGCACGATTCATGAGCCAAGCACGGCACGGCCCGCGGGCTAGCCCGGAAATTAGCCAAAATACACCTCAAATTAGCCGTTTTATGGTTGTTGGGAGGGGCAAAATGGTAAAAAGCCACAAATAGCCGTTATAGGCAAAAAAATGGCTGTTTTTTTTGACAGACGGGCCGTGCCCGTCACGTGCCTGGCACGGTCCGTGTCGGGCCCGGCATGGCCCGCCACCCCACGGGCCTAGGGCCGTGCCAGGCTTAGCCTTTAGGTTAAGCGGGCCGGGCCAGGCACGGCCCGTTTGGTCTGTGGCCCGGTGGGCCTGAGCCACGACCCGATGCCCATCTCTAATTCCATCTACAATCAACCGAACTAGTCGCAGAAGCTCAAATATTGTTTTAAATCTCATCTTCGTTGGTTTCTGCAATTGGTATGTTTGCTCTATTTGTCAGCATATGTACATACAATTTTGCTGATCTATTCTTCTGTTTGTGGCCTCCAGATACCAAGAAACAGATCCAGCAATCTACTTGACAAACTCTAGCCTCCCGTTTTACATCACTACAGTCACCATCTAGTGCCGGATGAGTCGCGTGGAAAAAACAGAAGAGTGAGAACTATATGAAATGCCGATTTTACCACAAAAAAAAAAAAAAAAAAAAAACACAGAAGAGTGAGTTCATGCATATTAGACTATGTGCCATTCTTCTGACGATGATGAATCAAAAGTCTTTCTGTCTTTTATTTTTAGTTTTATTTTTTTGGCGCATATCATCTTGTAATGTGGAAAATCGAGTCTGATCAGGATAACATCGCACGGCCCTCTGTCAGCCTGTTCGCTCTCACCATGCCATTATCGAACTTTTTCAGACTTGTATGATATCGCGTAGACAACTGGCCACTTCTGCAAGCACAACGATTGTCTACTCCTGGCTTACGGTCCGCGGCTCCTGTGATCAGTTTCACTCTTTCAGCGCAATGATAATAGTATCAAGTGTTCTGTGCATTACTGGGCATTCCCCCTTGAATCGCACTTGTTGGAACAACTTAACCAATTAAGGCCGTTAGCTTCCATACCAATGAACATCATAAATCCCAATGCACTGCCTGCACAAGGACCTCAGCAGAAAGCAAAACATTCTGACCCCACATTCGACATTATACGTTGAAAGTGCTTTTCTTGCCCTTACGCCAAACTGAATTCCTCCCAACCATCTGGATTCGTATGCTTGCATGTTAAACCCACATAGACTGAAGCAGGCATACGCCATCCTGTAATCATTTCTTGCTGACAGGAAATCGGGTAAACCTGTTAGTTTACATGTGCTACCAAATTAAATCTTCCGCAAAGTGCAGCAGGTAATTCAGTGGGTTCAGAAATTGTGAGCAAAGATGGCACCACACTAAAAACAATAACTTTCCAGTCCTACAAAACCCCCTACTAAGATTCACCATCTTAGCACCGAACCCTATATTGGTATCATTCTATTATAGTATCGGTATGCCGGTAATGAGAGCTGGCATACTCGGTGCACTCTCTATACAGCATACCGGTTTAGTACCAATACAGTACGGTACGGTCGATACACACCGGTGTTGAATGGTATGGCAAACCTTGCCCCTTACTGTATTGTGAATAACATCTATAGAAGCAACACAAAAGCACTTTGTAGGTGATGAATCAAAGGGCTATTGCCTTTAATTAAATGCTGTTCCAGTTTTACAAATGTACCCAAGGAGACATCTGATGATTCAAGCTCTGTTCTTAGATAAAATTACAATTTTGTAGGACCCAAACATATGTATGCTTTCATGGGTAAATCATACCAATATTTCAAATATTTACAGGTTCTTCACCTCTCTTGCTTACCTCTGCATGTTTTGAGCTTTTGAAGTTGGAGCCCTGCCACGGCTCCTGTAATTCAGTAACTTAACCTGTCCTTGAATTCCACTAGAAAACAGAATCGCTCTGTTGGGCCAGGTTCATGCAGCCATCACCACAATCATATAAGACATATATCCTTAATCCAAGCAGTGATCAACTCTAAGTCGAAACCAGCATCTGCATTTATCGCGTACATCAACTTGGTCCGCATTTGTTCTTTACTGAACCACCATCAATGTCCGAGCCATCAAGAGACGGGAAAAAGAACATTGTTAGCAGAGAATGCATGAGTGCTTAATACACAACCAGGACGCCAATATTGTTGGCATCAATTAGATGTTCATCTAGAACAGGCCAGCTCAAGGAATGAAATACAAAAACAATATATCAACAACTTCAAAATAAAGAGTGGCTCTATTATAATTATCTAAAAATACTTAATAATGCTGTACCATCTCTAACATATGAAACATTATGCAATTTTGATATCCTGTTGTGTAAGCCAATGATAATGAACAATCAGAATAAAAAATCAGAGGACGTCAAGATCCTCTTCAGAAACAATCAGAGGAGCTGCCCTACATTTGAGAAAAGCCCAATCAAGATCAACTGTCAATATTAAGACGAGAATAAAAAAAGAAAAGTGCAACAAACCTTTGTATGCAGAACTTTGGTTCAAGATACTTAAATCCAAGAAGTGGTCCACGAGAACAGCCAGTCACAAACCTGCAAGATTGTTCAACAAAAACATTGTAAACTTATCAAAGATTACAATGATTTGTCAACAATCATGGAATGCAAGCTGAACCTAACAAGCTTGCAAACTACGATAACTCAAAGCTTGCACGGACCAGAGTCCAGCCAAGCAAGGGGCTGGATCACCGGTTCACTGGTCCGACCGTGGGCTCAATCGGTCAGAGTGTATATATATATATCATAGAAAATTTGATATAATGTAAGAAAATTATGCATAACTATTAATAAGTTTTCTACTTTAAATACTACTCTTAGGTCACATAGACCAACGTTCTGCACTACTCTTTAGTTGCAGCTTAAATAGAAAATAATCATGAATCATCTAATACTTTAAAAAAATATAGAAAAAATTATATCTAATGTAGGAAAATGGAGACCATATTGGTATTTTTTATAATCATAAATAGAAAAGTTTTGATAATATCCAAAAAAAAAGAAGCGTATCTGCTTTTTATTTACCACAAAAGGCAAAAGGAATTGACTGTCTATTACAAAAAAGAATTGATTATTGAAATTACTATCTATTTATAATAGCTTCATCTAATGACATAAATAAAATATGGAAGTATAATAAATAATCACCATACTACAGCATCAAACGTTGTCTAAATGGCTGACCAGTTCTTAAGCACATACGAGATCATGAGATCGAATCTCAATTCAAGCATTATTCTTCCAATTCTCTAATTTAGAGTCCAATTTATCCGGTTTTCCACCTGACCGGGTCACTGGATGTTAAGAGTATGTCCTAGAAGCCAATTTGGCAGACGCATTGTAATTATTCTGGAGGCATGAAATTTGTACTTGATCTTTTATTAATTAATAAAATCAAGCATTTTGTTCATTCGTGTTATTATGTGTCCATGAATCGTCCTAGAAATTAATAAAATGATAACACATATTCTCAAGAGTTGAGAATTTAAGGCATGTGTAATTAATAGTTAATTCCTGAATAGCTCCTGATCGATGGATCATCACGAAGGACAGTGATCGATCCGATGAGATTAGTGCACAAATCACTTTCCTTGATGGACGAGTCTTAAGTCCATAGTGTGGCGACACTGGGGTGATTGTGCAAGTACTTGCTAGAGAACAAGGGTACTGAGCGTGACCAAAGCAAGAAGTCACTTGGATGTCTATCCACTCGTCAGTGACTTACTTGATGCTGCAGTTGTATGACTAGTACTTAGACCTGCGATGCCTCAGCTAATCACGGTGAGGTTGCTGTAGTTTGACGAGCACATAAACATAGACCCTAAGGATCCTTGTGGCGTAGATTGGCTGCAGTAGGTTCACTGTTGGATTAGGGTTGCATCTAGATGGGATCTATCGATCTTGATAAATTAAGAGTGATCCTATGTGATTTATGAGACTAAGTTCGAAAGAACTTGGCCAGGGCAGTTCTGCAAAAGGAGTTTTCTAAATCTCGAACTTGAGTCAAATAAATCTGACATAAGACAGACGATGGAGTTTGACGAGTTATCCATAACCTCCGTCATGTCGGGATCCATGATAGAGGTACTGTATCATACGCTAACTGCACCTAGAAGTTCATCCATTCCGTTCTGCTGGATCGTCACTATATGCTGCTAGGTGTCACTAGTGGATTGTGAGACTCGAAGGTTTCACTTGGTGATCAGTGAACCCTAAGAGTAGAGTTGAAATCGTTTCAACCCATTGAAAGGAGTTTCGATGAAATTATGATAGAGATCATAATTTATCTCACTATCAGTCAGAATAGAACCTACGAGGTCACACACATTAGAGGTTTTGATCGTTCCGATGGTTGAATAGTGATTTAGAATCGCAATTGATCTTGATTGTCAATTTGATTGACAATTAGAGTTAGTGAATTAAAGAAGAAGGATTTGCAATTGGATTGCAATTTAATTGATTTAATTGGACCTAATTAAATTAGGCTTAACCTTATTGGATAAGGATGGGAAGGCCTAATTAAATAGAACTCCTTATTAGATAAAGAACTTAATTCATGAAGTCCAATTTGGATCCTAATTGGATTACGATTCACATAAATCAATTTGGAGGACACATTAGGTTCTAATTGGATTAAACTTCAATTGATCAAGTGGGACCATGAAATTTCTAATTGGATTCGGAGACCCATGCATGGAAGGAAAGGAAAGATCCCTTCCTCCATGCATGTGAGGCAAATAAGGAAAGAGGGAGGGGCGTCCGCCCCTCCTCACACGCACAAAGAAAGGAGGGGTGTCCGCCCCTCCTTTCCTTTCATGGTCCACACGCCAATCCGCCCCTCCTCTTCCTCCTTGTTCACGCATCCGCCCCTCCTCTTCCTCCTTGTTCACGCAGATTGCTACATGGCATGAGCACGTCCCTTGGATTCTTTTCAATCACTTTTAAGTAAGGATTGTGATAGAATTAAGTAAGGGGTGTAGCTGATTTTAGAGGAATGAATCAAGGAGTGATTGATTCTTGAAATTATTCCTGTTTGTATGGGCATGAGATGCCTATTTAAAGGGCCCTAGCGTGAAGCATAGGAGCATTGAAGTCCCCTTGCAGCCGGCCACCCTTCCTCCCTTCTCCCTGGCGTGAGCAAAGAAAGAAGAAGAGGCGTCTTCTTCATCTTCTTCCTCCTTCCTCCTTCCTCTCAAAGTAATCAAGGAGTTGATTAAAAGGAAGAGGAATTCAGCCATTAAAGGTGATCTCTGCAAGGGAGCTAGCACCCCGGTGAGATCTTGGAGCGATCTGTACCTCGTGTGGATACCTGTAGAGGCCGGACGCTTGTGCGACTTCGAGCGAACCAAAAATTCTACGATCATCGGATAGCGGTGAAGTTCTACCTGCTCAAAGGTAAAGATTAGATCTTTATAAATTCTATACAATTAGGAATTGTAGTAGATCTGAAATTAATCTAGTCTTTTAATTTTAATCTTCCCTTTAGATTTCATAAATCTGAGTTAGAGAACTCTATAAAATTTTTGAAATCTATGTTCTCTAGAACGTTCATGAGATGAACGACCTCGCGTGTCTTTCCGCTGCGATCGTCGCAACGCGTGCAGGGGTGCTTCGATACTTGATTCCCAAAAACCATCCGATTTTTCACTGGGTCAATTACATTTCTAGTCCCATTATGAAAACAGACTGGACAAGGGGCCAGTATATGGGTTTCCTGTCTGACCGGACAGTATAATCCAGATTTAATAACAATGACTAATAAAATGCATGTCCACCAGATATCTGGTGGCAATCTTGAGCTTTTTCATATTTCCTTCTGACAGAGAAATGTTTGAGAAAGAACAGCCGATCCTTGTAGATGAGAAAAATCTGAAGGAGCAGATCAGAAAATGAGGCAGATCTGCTAATTCTTGTGACACCTGTTGACCATAAGGAAAGATCTGAATACCAATTTACCCACATTTTGATCAATTCATCAAGAGGCATGAACATACAAACTCTTGCTGAGAATTTTAGTTGCTGCTAGCTGACACATGCATAAATTGTCTCAAGATGAACTTGTTACAACTTACACCAATCATTCAATCCTGAACATTCTATTTAATCCTAAGCAAAATTGCTTATGAAAGTTGGCTGACGTCTCAAGATAAACCTCATGTAACATCAAGCTGTAAGTGAGTCAATGGTCAATTTTTAAACCATACTGCTGAGGATGATAGTGTTATTTTGATGATTAACAAGCAATTATCTAGAGTATGTTATAAGTTAAATTAATATAGATACATTTCATTGTTTATTTGAATGAATCTAACCTTGAGATGCAGCAAAGTGTGGATTGAGTCGACCCAAAGGATGATTGGGTCGACCCCGGCACATCAAGAAATCATTTGGCACACTTCTGCAAAAATAGCACAGATGAACAGTGAGTTGGGTCGACCCAAGGAAAGCATGAGTCGACCCAAACATCAAGATCCTCAAAACAAGACAGAACAATGGTTCTCTGGATTCACTGAGAGGGTCGACCCAAGAAGTAGTTGAGTCGACCCACGCTTGAGTCGACCCAAACCCTGAGAGGGTCGACCCAAAGGCAAGACAGAAAAGAAGACAGAAAATGGTTCTCTGGAATTACTGAGAGGGTCGACCCAAGAAGAAGTTGAGTCGACCCAAGTGAACTTTGAGTCGACCCAAAGAATGGTTGGGTCGACCCAAGGGAAGGAAGGCTGAATTTCAAGTTTCTGTGTTTTCTGAGAGGGTCGACCCAAGGAATGTTTGAGTCGACCCAAGTGAAAGTTGGGTCGACCCAAGGACAGGTTGAGCCGACCCAAACACGGGCTGAAGCATAACGGCTAGTTCTGCAGATGTACTTTTTGTCCTTCCCAAAGTCAGTAACGGCTAGTTTTTGAATTCTAACCATTGGGGCTTGTCCAATGGATGTAGGAGACTATTTAAAGTGGCACTATTCATCAGATAGAACAACTTTTGAAAGGAATATCAAAGAGTACACAAGAAAACAAAAGTGCCCTAATCTTCTTCATCCAAGTGCTTCATTCAAGAATCAAAGAAAGGGGTTGAGCAGATTCAAAGAGTCATCAAGAGCTCCATCCTCCCTTGTAGAGTGAAGCATCCTTGACAAAGAAGAGAGAAGCCACTTCAAAGCGATAAATATTTTCTATACTCTTCTTTGTAGTTTATATTGTTTCATTTGCTCATTTAGGAGTTTAAATCTTCCTTCTTTATTTGTTAAACAACTTGTAAAGGTTGGTTGGTGAGCCCGGAAAACCAACGGAGTAGGTTGATTGGTGAACCCGGAAAACCAATTGTAAAGGTTCGTTGGTGAGCCCGTAAAACCAACAAAGGTTTTTGGTGAACCCGGAAAACCAAAGTGTAAAGGTTCGTTGGTGAGCCTGTAAAACCAACAAAGGTTTTTGGATTGTGAGCCCGGAAAACAATCCAACTGTAATCCGCGAGATTATAGTGAATTCCCAAGGGGTCGCTTGGGGAGTGGACGTAGGTGCTAAGGAGAGCACCGAACCACTATACTTTGTGTTGTTTGTGTTGTGATTTGCTTTAGCTTACTAACCATCCATTTGACTTGAGTAAGATAGTTTAAATTTAAAAGAAACCAATTCACCCCCCCCTCTTGGCTTGTCACCTTGGGCAACAAGTGGTATCAGAGCAAGGTGCTCTAATAGTACTCATTGATCTCACAATCAAGAGTTAAAGATCATGACAACCCAAGTGGGATGTTCTATGAGTGAGGGGCAATCCACAAATAGACCACCTCTATTTAATGGCACAAACTACACATATTGGAAAGCTAGAATGAGGATATTCATTCAAGCTTCAGACTATGAACTATGGCAAATCATCACTAGAGGACCTTACACACCCACACTTAACATAGAGGGCACTATCATACCCAAACCAGAAATGGATTGGAATGAAAGTGATAGAAGATTAGCACAGTTAAATGCAAAAGCTATAAATGTACTTTACTGCTCATTAGATGTAAATGAATTTAATAGAATATCTACTTGCACTACTGCCAAAGAAATTTGGGACAGACTTGAGGTCACACATGAAGGGACCAATCAAGTTAAGGAGTCAAAGATAAACATATTAGTACACAAGTATGAATTGTTTAAAATGGAATCTACTGAGTCCATAACTGATATGTTTACTCGTTTTACTGACATTATAAATGGGCTTAAGAGTTTAGGAAAGTCTTACTCTAACTCTGATTTGGTGCGAAAAATTCTCAGGTCTCTACCAAGGAATTGGGAGGCCAAGGTAACCGCTATTCAAGAAGCAAAGGACCTCAACACACTGCAGTTAGAGAAGCTTTTAGGATCACTCATGACCCATGAGTTGACAATGAGGCAAAATTCAGAAGATGAGGTCAAGAGAAGAAAGCCCATTGCCCTAAAGACTACCATCCCTAAACAACTAACTGAATCAGAAGATTCAGATGATGATGAAGAAATCGATGAAGAAGGGATGGCTGTGCTTGGGAGAAAATTCAGAAAATTTATGAGAGGTAAGAATAGGTTCCATAAAAAGAAACCCTTCCTTAAAGGTAACTCAAGCAAAGAAAAGGGTAAGGACAAAGAAAAGGAAAAAGAAACTCCCATTTGCTATGAGTGTAACAAACCCGGGCATTATAAGATAGATTGCCCAGATTTGAAGTGGATGGCAAGAAAGTTGAAAAAGAAGAATTTCATGGCTGAATGGAGTGAAAGTGAGGAATCAAGTTCGGAGGAGGAAGATCATCAAGAGACGGCCCAAATGTGTCATATGGCCAATGACGATGAGGTAGATTCTGAACTTGACTGTGATTTTACTGTTGATGAATTACATGATGCATTCTTAGAACTCATGGAAGAACATAACAAACTAATTAATAGAAATAAAATTCTAAAAGAAGAAAATCAATCTCTTATTAAGGACAAGTTAAAACTGTCTCATACCTGTGAAACTTTGAGTAGGAAACTTACAAATGAAACCAAGGATCTAATTGCTGAAAATATCAAGCTAAAAGAAGATGCTGAAAAATATAAATCCTTGGTAGATAAATTTACACTTAGTTCTACCAAATTAAATATGATTCTTGATAGCCAAAAAGCTGTATATGATAAGGCTGGTTTAGGATATAGAACAAATAGGAAACAAAAATTCTTAAAGAACATTTTTGTAAAAGCTAAAAGTGAAAATATTACTTGTTATTGCTGCAATAAGTTAGGACATAGAGCATATGAATGTAACTTTAGAAAGTCCAGTCAAAACAAATCAAGTTATAATCAAAAGATTAAATTCAAGAAAGTTTGGGTTCCAAAAGGAACATGGAGTACTAACCCTAAAGGACCCAACTTAGTTTGGGTACCTAAAGTTTCTTCTTGATCTTGATTGCAGGTGTGTCTTACAGCTGATAAAGTGGAAAAACGATGGTATCTAGATAGCGGCTGTTCAAGACACATGATCGGTGACGTAGATCAATTTGTCACCTTGGAATCAAAGAAAGGTGGAGTAGTAACCTATGGAGACAATGGTAAAGGGCATATCATTGGAAAGGAAATTATCGACTTTGAAAAGTTGAATATTGATGACGTGCCAAATCAAGATAAGGGAGATGATAGCGTGCCACCACAATCCCAAAACTTGCCAAAGGAATGGAGGTATGCATATGGACATCCTAAAGACTTAATCATTGGTGATCCATCTCAAGGGGTAAGAACTCGATCATCTCTTAGGAATTTAAATGATTATCTTGCTTTCGTTTCACAATTAGAACCTAAGACTTATGAAGAAGCTGAAAAAGATACTAACTGGATAAATGCCATGCAAGAAGAATTAAATCAATTCAAAAGAAGTAATGTATGGACATTAACTGAAAGACCAAAGCATAATTCAGTAATTGGAACAAAATAGATATTTAGAAATAAATTAGATGAAAATGGATTAGTTATAAGAAATAAGGCTAGACTTGTAGCTAAGGGATACAATCAAGAAGAAGGAATAGATTTTGATGAGACATTTGCTCCTATAGCTAGATTAGAGGCTATTAGATTACTTCTAGCATTTGCATGTTTCATGGATTTCAAATTATATCAAATGGATGTGAAGAGTGCATTCTTAAATGGTTTTATTGAGGAGGAAGTATATGTAGAACAACCTCCAGGTTTTGAGAATCATGAATTGCCAAATCATGTCTTTAAACTACATAAGGCATTATATGGATTAAAGCAAGCACCTAGGGCTTGGTATGATCGATTAAGCAAATTTCTGCTTAATAATGACTTTAGTAGAGGAAATGTAGATAAAACTCTATTTCTCAAAAGAAAGGACAAAAATCTATTAGTGGTACAAATATATGTAGATGACATAATCTTTGGTGCCACAAATGATACTCTTTGCAAAGAATTTGCTGATTTAATGCATGGAGAATTTGAAATGAGTTTGATGGGAGAACTAAGCTTCTTTCTAGGATTACAAATCAAACAAACTAAAGAAGGCATTTTCATTCATCAAACTAAGTATACAAAGGAAATACTAAAGAAGTTTGAAAATGAAAATCATAAGGGAGTAGGCACTCCAATGAATCCTACTAGCAAGCTAGACAAGGATGAAAAAGGGAAGAGTATTGATATCAAGCTCTATAGAGGACTAATTGGATCCTTGCTCTATCTTACTGCTAGTAGACCCGACATCGTATTTAGTGTAGGAATATGTGCTAGATACCAATCGGATCCTAAGGAGTCACATTTAAGTGCTGTTAAGAGAATCCTTAGATATTTAAGAGGAACTACCAATATAGGGCTATGGTACTCAAGGGACTCCTGTCTAGATTTGCTTGCGTATTCAGATGCTGATTTTGCCGGATGCAAATTAGATAGGAAGAGCACAAGTGGCACATGTCAATTCTTAGGAAATAACTTAGTATCATGGTTTAGCAAAAAGCAGAATTCAGTGGCACTGTCCACAGCTGAAGCTGAATATATAGCTGCTGGCAGTTGTTGTGCTCAAGTATTATGGCTTAAGCAACAACTAGAGGACTATGGAGTTAAACTAGATAATATTCCTATTAAGTGTGATAATACTAGTGCCATCAATCTTACTAAAAATCCAGTTCAGCACTCTAAAGCCAAACACATAGAAATAAGGTACCATTTTATTAGGAATCATGTGCAAAATGGAAATATATGTATTGAGCATATATGCACTGAAAAATAATTAGCCGACATATTTACGAAACCATTGAGTGAAGATAGATTCTGCATGCTAAGGAGGAAATTAGGCATATGTGATCCTTTTTATTGAAGAAATATAAAAGGGAGCTAGTAGTCTCATGATACATTCTTCCAATTTCTAAAATCCCATGAAACATGAGTCAAATTTGTTATCTAGAGATTCCTTACTCATGTATCATTGTCCCATAAAGAGTTTATAAGGATTGGAAGCAAGGAAAATTCTTAGAAGCAAAAAAAAAGAGAAAAGAAAAAATTCTGCACTTGGGTCGACCCAACCCAGAATAGGGTCGACCCAACGTTGAGTCGACCCAAGAAAAATCTTGAGTCGACCCAACGTCGGGACCCCACTGTTAAAAGGGGACCCGAGAGCATTGTTAGGGCACTGTTTGCCCTTGTCCTCTTCTGAATACTCTAATCCCCACTCTCCAAACTCCTCCAAACTCCTCCAAACAGTAGATTACCTTGAGATCTTAGAGAAATGGGACCCAAAAGAGCCGTAGCCAAGAGATCCGGAAGAGTCACACGGATCCAACGGGAGGAAAGGCAACCTACGGAGCCATCTACCGTGTCTCCACGACGTGAGGCACGTGCGGAGGCCCCTCCTCCTTCCCCCTCAGTGATACTTGCAAGATTTGCGGGGAGACCGGTTACAACGGGGAGAAGGATCCATTCCGAGTTCTTTGATCAAGAAGGGTTTCGGTTGAGGGAATGGATCCAAAGGCAAGGTTGGGAGTATCTTTGCTCCTTAGACGTGATGATCTACCCCGGATTGGTTCAGGAGTTCTATGCCTTCCTCAAAACTGGTATGGGAGGGCTTGTTTCGGAAGTTCGAGGGGTTCGAGTTCGAGTTTCCGAGGAGAGCTTGAGCTACTTCATCTACCCTGCGTAGGAGCCACTCCGGAAAAGCCTGAAAACAAAATGAGAGCTCTACAGTTGATCATGAAAAATGAGAACTTCGACTTTTCCGCGAAGGTAATAGCTAGTTCTCTTACTGCTGAAATGAGATTACTGCTCAGTATAATAAATAGAATCTTATTTCCAAAGACCGGAAGATTCGATCTCATCACAGAGCGAGATCTAGCAGTGATGGAGTGTATGATTCAGGGGATTCCCCTAAATCTTCCGGCCATGATACTGAGACAGATGAGGAAGGTGATGTGCAACTCCAGGGTATCACTACCTTATGGTATGATACTCACCTTGATTTTTCGACAGCATGGTTTAGCTCTCGAGGAGGAGGCATCCAAGAGTCTGCATCATACTGACACATACACTGCACGGACACTTATACGCATGGGATATGAGAAAGTGAACGGGCAGTGGATTCACACTGGAGCAGGCATTCAGGGTGAGGCACCAGAGGGAGATGCACCAGAGGATGAGGATGAGGAGCATATGGATCATCCTACTGCACCTTCAGAGGCTGGACCATCATCATCCGTTCCTCCGAGAGATACGGATGAGTTCTGGAGCAGGATGACTGAGCTCATGTCAGCTCAGGCAAGGACTATCACTGACGGGCTGACGAGCCGATTGGACGCCCGATTGGACGTCATGTCTGCTGAGATCAGTGATCTGAGGCAGCAGATAGGAGCACTCCGGAGAGAGAGAGACCCATGGACCATCTGTGCCACAGGCTGCTGAGTCAGAGATTTCGGCACAGAGTCATCCAGCTCGTCGTGCTCCACGCCAGACACAGTCTCACCAGGCTCGACCTCCCCTCGCCACGTACACTAGGAGGATGAGGACTAGATCCCAGCCGTTAGAGTCTCCCTAGGCTGATCTTAGCATCTATGTTTAGAGCCTAGGCTAGATATCTAGTTCTCATATGTATTTTGCTTTTATCATGTATCTTTAAACTTTGATTCAGGAACATTGTATCTGTTTTTGTTTTTGGCATGAATGTATGAAAATGTTCCCATTTTGATCAATGAAGTTTGAAGTTTGGTATTTATTGCATCTTTCCCATGTATCTTTTTGATGATAACAAAAAGGGGGAGAAGTAAAGAAAGAGTATTTATTTTAGGAGAAGTAAAGATCTTAGGGGAGAAGTAAAGATATTGTTTAGAGTAAATAAAGTAACAAAAAGGGGAGAACTAAAGATATCTTTAGAGTAAGTAAAGAAAGAATAATAAGAGCAAAAGTAAAGAAAGTTAAAGAAAGGAGAAGTAAAGAAAAAGAAATAAGAAGTTATGTAAAGAAAGAGAAATAAGAACTTATGCAAGAAAAGAGAAATAATTGGGCAAACAAATTGAAAATCATATAAGAAAGCTTATACATCTAAGGGGGAGCAATTTGTAACAATGAAAATCATCAAATCAAAAATTTCTATCAAATTTCAGAATTTGGCACATATAATTTCAGAATTTGGCACGCACCTCTCGCACCCCGATACATAACCTGAAACTCATATTTTATCTCAAATTTTTGAAGTTTCATCGTTAATGAATTATAAATGAAAGGGGGAGCAATTCAAAAAGTCAAATTGGCAACATTTAAATGAAATAGGGGGAGATTTCACTCTTATATATGAAAAGCTGAAATTCAGCAAGTTAAGCCCTTTCAAAAACTGATCTTAAAGACAAATATCAATGGGCTCATACTCTTTATTTTGTAATCATCAAAAAGAAGGAGATTGAGGATGATAGTGTTATTTTGATGATTAACAAGCAATTATCTAGAGTATGTTATAAGTTAAATTGATATAGATACATTTTATTGTTTATTTGAATGAATCTAACCTTGAGATGCAGCAAAGTGTGGATTGAGTCGACCCAAAGGATGATTGGGTCGACCCCGGCACATCAAGAAATCATTTGGCACACTTCTGCAAAAATAGCACAGATGAACAGTGAGTTGGGTCGACCCAAGGAAAGCATGAGTCGACCCAAACATCAAGATCCTCAAAACAAGACAGAACAATGGTTCTCTGGATTCACTGAGAGGGTCGACCCAAGAAGTAGTTGAGTCGACCCACGCTTGAGTCGACCCAAACCCTGAGAGGGTCGACCCAAAGGCAAGACAGAAAAGAAGACAGAAAATGGTTCTCTGGAATTACTGAGAGGGTTCGACCCAAGAAGAAGTTGAGTCGACCCAAGTGAACTTTGAGTCGACCCAAAGAATGGTTGGGTCGACCCAAGGGAAGGAAGGCTGAATTTCAAGTTTCTGTGTTTTCTGAGAGGGTCGACCCAAGGAATGTTTGAGTCGACCCAAGTGAAAGTTGGGTCGACCCAAGGACAGGTTGAGCCGACCCAAACACGGGCTGAAGCATAACGGCTAGTTCTGCAGATGTACTTTTTGTCCTTCCCAGAGTCAGTAACGGCTAGTTTTTGAATTCTAACCATTGGGGCTTGTCCAATGGATGTAGGAGACTATTTAAAGTGGCACTATTCATCAGATAGAACAACTTTTGAAAGGAATATCAAAGAGTACACAAGAAAACAAAAGTGCCCTAATCTTCTTCATCCAAGTGCTTCATTCAAGAATCAAAGAAAGGGGTTGAGCAGATTCAAAGAGTCATCAAGAGCTCCATCCTCCCTTGTAGAGTGAAGCATCCTTGACAAAGAAGAGAGAAGCCACTTCAAAGCGATAAATATTTTCTATACTCTTCTTTGTAGTTTATATTGTTTCATTTGCTCATTTAGGAGTTTAAATCTTCCTTCTTTATTTGTTAAACAACTTGTAAAGGTTGGTTGGTAAGCCCGGAAAACCAACGGAGTAGGTTGATTGGTGAACCCGGAAAACCAATTGTAAAGGTTCGTTGGTGAGCCCGTAAAACCAACAAAGGTTTTTGGTGAACCCGGAAAACCAAAGTGTAAAGGTTCGTTGGTGAGCCCGTAAAACCAACAAAGGTTTTTGGATTGTGAGCCCGGAAAACAATCCAACTGTAATCCGCGAGATTATAGTGAATTCCCAAGGGGTCGCTTGGGGAGTGGACGTAGGTGCTAAGGAGAGCACCGAACCACTATACTTTGTGTTGTTTGTGTTGTGATTTGCTTTAGCTTACTAACCATCCATTTGACTTGAGTAAGATAGTTTAAATTTAAAAGAAACCAATTCACCCCCCCCCCCCCCCTCTTGGCTTGTCACCTTGGGCAACAACTGCTAACACAGAATGAATTGCACAGAACCTTTTTCTAGTTCAGCTGCTCATCTTACTGTTAAATACTTGAAGACAATCAAAAAAAAAGAAAAAAAAGTGGAAGACTTGAAAGAAAACAAGAGATCACCAAATGGCTAGTATGTGTGCATGCACGCATAAGAGCACATATACGGGCTTGTCTATAAGAGAAGGTTTCATGCATGTCTGCGTGTCAGTGTAGGTGAATCAGTGAATGTATGTCTGCATATATCAAACTGGGAAAAAGGCTCGCTTAACAAATTTCTTCTGATATTCCAAAGAAAAGCTTTTAAGGACTTCCCAGAACATCTCAATCACATGATGATCCTGCGATGATAGACATAGTCAAACCAATAGCATCGAACAGCCTATAGATGGTATACCGAACAAGAAACACATTCATACACCAACAGAATGAATTATGGAGCACATCAGATTTGGCTCTTGCCCATCAATCAAAAAGAAAACCAGCAGCGCTTGTACTAGTCTACTTGCATAATAAAGTACCACAAGTAGCCTTAGGATGCTAGATCCTAGTCTTCATATGTTCTCAGGAGTAAGCAGTGTCACCAATTAGAGAATATTGTATAACAAGCCACACATGTAACAGAAAGGAAACTTCAATTTGTTTGACTCAATGCATCTAACACCATAATGGCTATAGACTGAGACAACATGCACATTCAAATAAACAAGTATCCAGCATCACCAGATGACTTGATACTATTCAACCACCAAATATAGTTATGTGATAGGAAGATGTTCTCATATGAAACTAGAGAGTGGAAAAGTGGGAAGGATGTTAGATTTGGGGATTCACTTGAGTAGTGAGAAAGGGAACCAAGCGAGGTTTTGATGTTTGACCAGGATGATTATTACACTTATGGGCATCTGGGACAGTAACTGAGCCAAGCTTCAAGCTTGGGTCTGATAAAGAGCTCGCTGAAGATTGGTTTGAAATTAATTTCAATCTTGAACTCCAAGATCAAGCTTGATTTGTTTGCCATTATTTCGCGCTCAATTTTCGAACCAAGTCAAAAACAGGTCCATTTATCAGCATTATAATCCTAAATCGAACTGAAATCAACTTGAGACTAAATGAAGCTTGTTTCAAGCTTGAATTGAAGCTTAAGATTTGGTTCAAGCATAAATTAACATTTAATTAACCCAAATAATAAAAAATATGCACCAAATACAACCTTCATTCAATGATCTATTAGACATAAAAGTACTTAAATATAATTTAAATATATTCAAGCTTTATCGAGCTGAGCCTAATTGAGCTAGGATCATTTTTGGCTTGGCTTGAAATCAATTTGAGCCTTTGCTGGTCCAAGCTTTGTTTGTTTAGCTCCAAATCAAGCCTGATTCATGCTCTTTCCGAACAAAGCTCGAGCTTCTCAGTTCGTTTGACACCCCTACAGGCACCCAAGATTGCCTAGAAGGGCACTCTACTTGATGGTTGGGAAGCATCATATGTTTAATGACATTAAGAAGTTTTGTGTCAAATTGGATTGAATGGTCACCTCACTGACAATGAGGTCCTGAACAAATTAATGTGTTCAATAACAACATTTCTGTAGGTGGAAGCATGCATGGTGGTTTTGTACAAGCTATGCCAAGAAAACGAGCAAGTAATAGTTGTTTATAACATTATTAGTTGCAACTTGTAATGATTGTGGTTCGGAAGTACGTAGCTTTGGTGGTGATTGGCTAATTTGCTGAAACCCAGCATTGGTTTTGTTCTTGGATGATGAAACATGAATTGGTTGTATGCAATCTAAATGGTGCAAAGTTCATATTTTTCAATCCGTGGAAACCTTCCCTTCACATCAAAAAGTGTAACGATCCAATTCAAAACCCTTGAGCCAAAGCAACTCTGTTGCCACTCGATCTGATGCTTGCTACCAGAGCTTTATCGCTCTCATTTCACATGATCTGAAATACCCCCATTTTGTATGCTCTTTGTCAATGATGTACCTCTATGAATATTTATATTGATAACATATTGTGGTTTGAACATTGTACCAAAAATTTTTTGAGCATTGTACCAAAATTTTACCAAATGCGTTAAAATCTTTCAATTAACTCTTTTTATTCTGATTATTCTGGAATAACCAAATAATAACTTTCTACTATTAACATTCTAGAAAAACTAAATGTATTGCTTCTCACATCTGTGTCCATGTGACACTGAATCAAACACCTCTCTTATAGGAAAAGAAAGTAATAACAACTTCGCATGCATCCAAGGGATAAGATCTATGCAACGAAAAATTAAAAAAAAAAATAGCACACTGCTGGATAATAATCACAACAATAATGAACACTGGGATGCAGACTATGAAGCACACATTCAAATACATGATATGATTATGACACAATATGGATAAGCCAACCGATCAAGTCACAAAAAAAAAAAGCAAAAAGGGCTGGGGTACAACCATAAATAGATACATACATATCATTTTTTATATATTTCTGCCAAAGAGCATCCATAAAGTATAATGGGTTATCACAATAACATACAATGATATGAACATAAGAAACACTAAAACTAAGGACCCATTTGGTATTGCTTTTTTTTTCTGTTTTCATTTTCAAAAATCTAAGAAGAAACTGAACTAGATTGAACAAAAAGCTTGATGAAACACTTCCCTTTTTTCAGATTGGTTGCAAAACCTTTATAGCTTTCGACAACAAGATTTGTTGCTTTCAGGAAAAAGAAAAAAGAAAATAAAAGCAAGGATGGAAAAAGTTGTGTGCAAATGCTATCATCAACATCAATCTCCCCACGGTATTCTACCAATTTTTATTGAAACAAAAGCAAAAAAAAACAACAATGCCAAACAGGAACCATCCAATGTTAAAAGATCAATACTCATCCAAGCGCCGGACGGAGGGGAGGGAGGTGAGTCCCGCTTCACCTCATCTTTGGCATAATTTTAAATAACGCAATACTTAAAAATAAGTGCCCCATACACGTCCTAAGTGCTAACCATATACAACAGGTATCAAATCCAGTAAGCTAGCAGATATGAACATGGCATGCAATTTGAAGTATTTGCCAGTCCTAGGTTGAAGGTCATTGACCTGAAAAGTCAGAACGGGTACATCACTTTGAACTGGTATCAACATAAGCACAATATATTTACAATATATTGTGATCATAAGCAAAAAACAACATATTTACAAATAAAGCACAATGGCAGCAAGCTTCCAGAGTGACATGCTCTTATGATCAAGTCCACAAGTCCAAAATACAGATCACCATCTATTTCTATTTTACGTTCAGTCAATTAGAACTTACTGGATGATAGCCACCGCTATAATGAGCATTCGAGCGCAGATCATCGACATCCATGCCTTCTAGCGAGCCTGATATAAGAAGCTGATATAAAAAAAAAACTCAATATAAGATAACCAATAAATTCATTGCCTCATATAACATGAACAGTCAAGGTCCTGACAGAAGAGATATGACAAACAAGATTAACTATATAAGGCTGGGAAAGGGTGTGAATTGATTCCTCCAGTAGCCACCCAAATTAGGTAAAATTAAGCATTGGTAATGTAATTTCCTAAAAAAACTACTCTAAGGCTTGATTTATCAAAAGAAAAAGAGTTTTTTGCATACATACCCTCCTAAATATTGAAATTTGCATGAATACCTTCAAAAATTGATATTTGCATATATACCCTCATCAAACACTTGTTTTGTATGTATACACTTCTTTTTCTTTTTTCTTTTTTTTGCGTATGAACCTATGCCATCTAACGCCGTTAAGTTAGCAGTTTAAAATTGAAATGATAAAAATACTATTAATAGGTAAACATGCAAAAAGAAACGTTTATAAGGGTATATATGCAAACAGCATTTTTTGAGGATATTCATGCAATTTTATATATAGAAGGGTATATACGCAAAAAAAAAAATCCTTAGATTTTTGCATAAATACCCTTCTACATATTGGTATTTGCATGAATATCCTCCAAATTGATATTTACGTGCATGCCCTCACAAAACACTATTTTTCTATGAATACCTTTGACATAGCGATTTAGCTAACATAATTAGCCAAAATCATATTTATTTAAATTAATTAAAATTATGAAAGCATCTTTTTATTCTTGAAGTGGGTAACATGTTACCAGGTCTCACTGAAAACTAATATCTCCATCTCCTTTGAGAAATTTTCTGATCTCCCTCGACCTTCTTTTTCACTTCTTCGTCTGGAATCAAAACCATTCCCTCAAGTCCCTTCTCAACCATAGACAACCCTTCATTGTATTCTTTTTTACATGAAGATGGTCAGATCCTGCTTTTAGTTTTATGAATTATTTAAAAAAAAGTGTTGTGAGAGATTTGCAACATTTATATTTAAGTGTATGAGATTTGCAATATTTATCTTTTAGAGTTGAAAAATTTTTCATGGGCAGGCTGGTGGCTGATTTAAAATTACGGCGACAAGATGGACCTCATACATTAGATTTTTTGTCTAGAAAATTGAAGCTCCAAAGAAAAGTAGCTTAAGGTATACAAGGGGTGGCCTTCTACCACATGGCCGCGGAGGTTGTTAATAAGTCTGAAGGATTTGAAGAACTTTAATGATTTTGTTTGCGGATGATTGATGTTGTTCTTCCATCCATGAGCATAGCAGTAGCAAGGAAGCTTGATCATTGCAATCTATTGTGTGCCTTTAAGAGATTCTAATCATTTTTTATATTCTAATACATACTCTCATATATGCATCTATAACAATAAATATTATAAGCTATGTTTTGATGAAATAAGATATGGTGGTTGTTATAAATGAAAAAGAATAAAGTTGAATAATCCCATAATTAGTAAAAGAACTTTCATAACTCTTTTTGTTATCTAACTGTCGATCAATCTTTTTCTTAAGAAATATTTTTACAGAAAATATTGAGGAACAAACACCAGACAAATCCCAATGTTAAAACATGTTGAAATAGAAAAAAAGTAAAATTAGACTCTTTTTTTTTACATGTAAACCCTCCTAAATATATAAAATTGCATGAATACCCTCACAAAGTGTCATTTGCATATATACTCTTATCAAATGTTTCTTTTTGTATATCTACCCATTAAGAGTATTTCAGTCATTTTTAATTTTAAACCGCTAATTTCTTAATGGCGTTAGATGGCATGGATATATATGCAAGAAAAAAAAATGAAGGATATACACGCAAAACAAATATTTTTTATAAGGGTATAATGCAAATATCAATTTTGGAAGGGTATTCATGTAAATTTTAATATTTAGGAGGATATGTACGCCAAAAACCCCCCAAAAACAAGTGGGCCAATAACCAGAAAGGAAACTAATCTCATGACAACTTCCAGATACCAAAGGAAACTAATCAAATGACACACATGGGAGGAGAAAGAGATAGAGAGATGGAGGGGTGAGCTTCTATGTGATGGATCAACCCAAAATAGGGGAAGTTGCTTAGCGGTCCGAAGTTAGACCCGTTTATAACGAATAGTCCTTGTTGACTGTTCTTTTAATAAGCGGTCCATTGACATATGAAATGCCATAAGGAGACCAAAATACCCCTGACTTTTTTCCTCTTCCGTCGTTCCTCGTATGCTCTGTGTTCATTTGAACGAGCCCTATTCAAACTTACCGATTCCAGCCCTCGTTTCGTCCCCAATCTTCGTATCCTAATCCTCTCTTCCGACAGAAAAAATTCCATAAAAATCTCGCCCGATTCCACTTAATTTTTACGCCCCGGTTTCAAACCCTAGAACTGCAAACCACTTCCCAACGGTACTCGATCTTCCTCTTTTTCCCTGTTAAGCCGTTCCCCTTTTGGAAAAGTAGAACCCTTCCGACCCGATTCTGAGGAGCAAGGAGATATTTTCTGTCCGGCCTCGGAGTCGACCTTCGAACCGACTTCGCCCTGTTCGTTTGTAGCGGAAGCTTAGGTGGACATTGGTCTCTCCAACCTTTCCTGAGGCGTCTCTGCATTCCTTCAACAAGTTTGTCACCGCATACTTTCTCGAATAATGTATTGAACACGAACGTGATATACAGTATTGTACGGCATTCCAGATAGTTGCTGGAATGGTCTAGTGGTTTTGCCGAATTAATGGACAGAGAGGTTGTGGTAGCACATTTGAGATATTTGTTGTGAAAAAATTTTTCTATTCCGTGCTAATTGTGTTATTTGTTTTAGTTTTTAGGATGATTTATTTTCCGTTGACTGCGTTTAAAAATATAATTTGTAACTATATTTGTGATGCAGAAATCTAAGATGGCCCCAAAGCAGAGTACCGGCAAAAAATCCTCTGTTGGCCCGAGTAATATGGTTAATGGAAGGTGTTATTTCACCCACTTTGTAAATTTTATGGTCACCCTAATCCCGTGCATGTCTGATGAACAGAAGGATAGAATACGTGACACTCCATTTGGGCACATGCTAGATCTACCGTATATAAAACAGAGTAGGCCTATCTTGGACACATTGCTCTCCCTTTGGGATAATGTTGAGGAGGGTTTTTGGTTTGGTAGGGTTATAGTGCCTTTTGTAAAGACTGATTTCGCACTAATCCTTGGTTTGAGTGCGACGGATGATGAGGTGCAACTGCATAGGAAAGGGAGGGTTACGTGTGACCTCATCACCCGGTTTTTTGATAGTGACCACCAAAAAGCCAGTAGAGATGCAATTAAAAGTAGATTACAAGTCCTTGTCGGTAAGAGCAGTCGACAAGATGTGGAGGATTTTACAAAATTATGGGTTCTTTCTCTTTTTGGGACTATCCTCTTCCCAACCGTACGCTACTATGTCCCTAAGACATTATGTTCATATGTCGATGATTTAGACCGCTTAGGTTCGTATAGTTGGGCTCTTGCCGTTTTCTCTTTTCTTCGGCAGCCAATACCTAGTCTAGCCGATAGTGTGAAGACTAGAAACGTCACAGGCCAAGGGGTTGGTAGATACATGGATGGCTGCACGGTCGCCCTGGTGGTAAGCATCATAAGATGTTTTTTTTAAAATTTCATTGTTACGATATATATATTTAGATGTAATTTGATGTTTACAATGCATTTTTGGCAGGTATGGGCTGTTGAGCATGCTAACAGCATTGTTGGAAGGCACCGGCCACCGTTCATGTATCCACGTCTCGTACGCTGGAACAACACCCCATTCCCCCGCAGGGTGGACGTGATTGCGGATGTTATAAAAAATTTAAAACGATTTGAGGTTTGAATGTTGAATTCTTACATTGGAAATATTTTAACTTGTACGTAAATTTAACTGTTCGCATGCTTTAGGTTATTAAGAAGCTAGAACCAAGAGAGGAGTTGCACCTTCTCTCGCCAGGAAGGCCACAATTACTACGGCCTGATGAGAGGCGTACGGAGACAGAACAGCAGCAATCCGTGCATGTCGGAACTCAAGTATTAGCAGCTTACTGTGACATAGCATTTCCAAACACAGTTAAAAGCACTTTTGATTTGGCATGCACTTTTCACTTGCCGGCACATAGTTCAAGTCTGCACACATGGATATATGCCTACAGTTTGTTCAATTCATACACCACATTCATTATGGTGTTGTTTTAGATTCCGTCATCCAGCCAAAGTGATTGACATCCACTGCGGGGAATTCACACATGTATCACAGTGCTTGAGACGTGTTTGCTACAACATGGCTTTAGTTTACCAGACCCTCATCCTATTGGGGATGTCGAGAATACCCGCATAGAACAGCTCGATAAGAGGGTGTCGACAATAGAGAAGGTCCTACGAGATATGGGCCTTCTGGTTGATGACAAACCTGGGGAGCATGCTACAGTTCCCGCTGAGGTAAGCATGCTTCCTCTGTATAAGGTCTAACAAGTTAACTATCAGTTCTAGTATGAATCGACTTGCTTGATTTAAATATGATCTTCCTTGGTTACGTGAAGAAGCATACTACAGTTGATCCACCTATTCACGACGATGCTCTTCAGAAAGATCATATGCAGCATAGTGCTGATTCGGTGGAGGTATGTAATTTTTTGGTACGTAGTGTTCGCAGTTTTTAGAATGGTAGTATAAATTATCTTCAAAATGCATTTTCTTATCAGGTTATTTGGTCCACTGATGCTGAAGCTAAGAAGAAAGCTGGAGCTCCGAGCTCATATGTGTCCTCCCTATGCAAGCGCGTGAAGCTGGGAGCACGCGAGCGCAAACCATCGGAGAAAGCGAAGGCCATATCACACCAGCCAAAGACTTATAAAAGGGCTAAAAAAAGGGTCAAAGTTGCCCAAATAGGTGAGGTTTGTACGGGAATTACTATTGATACCGAGGATTCGCCCGCTCGGTCAACCAACATATTCGACCCACCGACAAGTTCATTAATGGAACTCCAAAAATTTGCTCCAACATGGGAGGAAACCTCCCCCTCGGGAACGGTATAGAAATGTTGTCTCGTCCATATGTGTTTATTTATCCATATTGAATTTGCTAAGTCTATACAGTTAAGTTTCCTAACCAAAATATCTGTCTTCACCATTTATTCAACTTAGCATATAGTGTCGTCCACTAAAGTTAATGATCTTGAGAGAGTGGCACTGAAACGTAGCTTTCATGGGAAGGGGACAGGTATACTCCCTATTTACTATGAAGAGGCTATTAAATTCTTCCTTGAAGAACATGAGTTTGGTAACTTACCATTTTTCACAATTATCGCATTGAAAGTTGCTTAAACATTTGAATTATGTAGGGATATAATATGGAAGGACGAAGATCGTACCAAACCTGCATGCAGCCCTGATGCCTTAGTGCAGCTCCTGCATGACAAGCCACTACGGAGTGATGTATGCTCCTACAATGAACTACTACTGGAGAAATATAATTTGGTATTGACTGCATACTTTTATTGCGTACAGGTAATCAATATGTACTTTCGCATTTTGGACTTCTGCCTTGTGCGTATACTGAGATTATTGACAATCCGTGTTTATATTTGCACTGCGAGATCCAGGTTTTGACTTACTGCTCATGATGTCTCGTCCTTACATTTTTCCAATTGAAATTCAGCGTGCCAACGGGGCTGTAACAAATAAATTGTATGCAGGTTGCCGTGCTCCAGCATCTACCATTGGATTACCTCTCAATTACCATTAATGTTACCAAAAGAATCATAGTCATTGGTGCCCAGTATTCAAACATGGCTTCGAGAATTCGGATATGCCGATCTTCAAAAGTGTAGATATCTCTTCATTCCGATGAATACAGGATGACATTGGTATCTACTTTCTCTGGACTTGAAGGACCAGCGTTTCGAATGCTACAACTCCTTGTGGAGTTTCAACGTTGGGGTGGACACTGTTAGATATGTTGGTATCACTTGTGAAATTTGATATTACTGATTTCCTTCTTTATCATAGGTATGTTCTTAAAATTTTGCATTCTTCACATTATTGCAGGCATCTTTTTTGAGATCGTGGCTAAACGACTATGTCGGATTTCGTATCCCTGAATTAGCATATTGTGAAATTCGACAATGTGCACAACAACGAAATGATAGTGTTGACTGCGGGGCATATATGCTTATGTTTACAGAGGGACTTACCCGAGGCAGCACGAGACCATTGTAGGAAGAATTGAAGGATCCATCTTTATACAGGAGCTGGGTTGTAGGGAGTATTCTATTACATTCCGGGAGCGTTGCCTTTGATAGGTTTAGGTCAATGTACCATGCGAAGACTTGTACAGAGAAATCGTAGACTACTTGTTGTATCACATGAATGCAAATGAGTTGTAAAACTTTATTGTAAATGTGTTCTAAAGGATGTTTGTCCAACTATAATTTTCATGTTCTGTGTAATATAACATTTTCACAGATAATATCATTATTCCCCTTTTTTGTCTATATTGATTGGCAATTTTTTCAACTTCCTGTCATGCTCATCGCTTAAATGAAAAGTCCACGGTGACTTATTAAACTGAGCCACTTAAACGTATTTTCAGATTGTCACGTAATTCATATTGAAAATTTCTCGTAAATCAAATGCAATCTCAGAATGGTTGAAAATCGATTTGTACAGTGCGAGTTCATCGTAACATTATCAACCCGTACTAAACTAACAATGATATGCATCAACATTTTTGGTTTCATAAAGCGTGTCGGAGTTTGAGAAACTATCTTCAGCATTACATTCCTGGGGTCAACTCCTAAATTCAGGGGTCGACACTTGTTCTCCACGAGTCGACTCAATATATAGACTGGAGTCGACTCTGGCACACCAGCCACTCTTAAGGGTCGACTCCCTTATGTCCAGAGGGCGACTCCAGTCTGCATGAGGTCGACATTTAGGCTTTGGCTGTTTTCGGCTGCTCTCTATCTTTGCTCTGTGCCACTTAAGGGGTCGACTCGCCATTCACTGGGGTCGACTCCCTTAGAATGGAGTCGACTCTGGCACACCAGCCACTCTCAAGGGTCGACTCCCTTATGTCCAGAGGTCGACTCCAGTCTGCCTGAGGTCGACACTTAGGCTCTGGCTGTTTTCGGCTGCTCTCTATCTTTGCTCTGTGCCACTTAAGGGGTCGACTCGCCATTCACTGGGGTCGACTCCCTTAGACTGGAGTCGACTCTGGCACACCAGCCACTCTCAAGGGTCGACTCCCTTATGTCCAGGGTCGACTCCAGTCTGCCTGAGGTCAACACTTGGGCTCTGGCTGTTTTCGGCTGCTCTCTATCTTTGCCCTGTGCCACTTAAGGGGTCAACTCGCCATTCACTGGGGTCGACTCCCTTAGACTGGAGTCGACTCTGGCACACCAGCCGCTCTTAAGGGTCGACTCCCTTATGTCCAGAGGTCGACTCGCCATTGACTGGGGTCGACTCCATAATGAGCACCCTAATTAACGGTGTTCCCAGACAAGTTAAATGTGTTCCCAGACAACTAAACTGTGTTCCCAGACAGCTATTAACTGGGTTCCAGACAACTTAACTGTGCTCCCAGACTCCTTAACTGTGTTCCCAGACTACTTAACTGTGTTTCCAGACTCCTTAACTGTGTTCCTAGACTACTTAACTATGTTCCCAGACTACTTAACTTACACAAGTTCTGTTTTAAATTTTAATCAAGTTAACTTTTATTTCTTTCCCCTTTTTTAGCAATCTTCTCGATGTTACGAATACACAATTACCATAGAATAAAAATATCATTATATAAGCCATGTTGGTCAAAAATAGAACATTTCATTGCACTTGTACATATTACAAAAAGATATTACAATGAGTCTCCTCGAGACCTATTAAACTCTTGCAGACAAACTAACCTAAGTTTCTAGGAAAAGAAGAAATCAAGGGGCAGTGAAACTCGAAGAAGCTCCTGCCTGTCTCCCCAATAGAAGACTTAGTACCTCTGTAACTTTCTGCAGAATGGCTGCAACTTCAGAATTGGACTGGAGATAGGACTTGTTCAGCTGAGCTAAAGTCTGATTGTTCTTATGAAGTCCTTGTAGAAGTTTGTTGCATACATCCTCTACATTTTCATTCAGTTTCTCCATGTCCTTTCTGACAGATTGTTGAAGCTTTTTTGTCTCCTCTTCTATGTCCACAAATCTCTGGTACTGTCCTTGAACAAGACATCGAAGACTGACCATTTCTGCCCTCATATCAGCGACCAATTGAGAGACGGTTGCGTTGGAAGGTACCAAGTCTGTACAAGCAACATCTCTAGAATTTCTTAACTCTTGCACGATATCTTCCCTTAGTGCTCTGAACTGCTCAGCACTAAGTCTAACTTCAGTGGGTTGCTGAGGTTGGGCAATTGGTTCTTCAGTGGGAGGATGAAATGATTCTTCATTTTCGACAGGTCGCTGCTCTTCTCTATGGCACACACTGGTCTTCCCTTCATCTTTTCTTATCCATTGACCATCTTTCTTACGAAAACCCATTCGATGTAGGGACCGGTCATTGTAAGTATCCCAACGTGAAAGAGTTGTAGATGGCTCCCCTTCAGTATTTACACCGAACTCCTCGAAGACTAAGGTTAAGAGCATTCCATATGGCAAGGATGTCTTAGCTCTAGAGGCAGACTCTAGCATGTGTCTAATCATCAGGTGAGGTAAACTAAGGGGGCTACCGTTCAGAATGTGGAACATAACAAGAATATCTCTTTCGGACACAAAATCAAACCTACCTGTTTTCGGAAAGAGGATTCGGCTAACAATATGATGTAATAGTCGATTTTCCACACTAAGTCGGTTGGCTGAAATTTCCTCAAGTGGACGTACATTTTCTGTACCTAGAAGATATTGAAGGCCCAACACTCTATTTTCTAAAAAATCTTTGGTTGAACCAGAGGTTGGCATGTTCACAACACTCCCTAGGGTTTCCGGGTTTAGCAGATTGGAGTTCCATTTACCACACTTTCAAAGCTAGCAATTCCGGTTTTGAGATTGGCATAGAATTGGCGAACAAGGTTCGGGTACGTCGGAATGTTAAGGGAACATAGGACTTTCCAACCCATGGCTTTGAGCTTCAGACCTATGGTAAAACCCTCGGCTTCTAAGAAATCGAAATCTATTTTCCTACCGAGAGAAACAGGACGAGTTACCAAGGGTACTTGCCTAGGAGGAGAAGGTGGAGCATGCGGACGAGGAGGAACATCGTTTCTTGCCTTGAACCTTAGCTCGGTAGCTTCGAGAACATTACTTCTCTTCTTTGAAGATCGCATGACTTGCTTCCTCGGCATGGCGACGAATGGATGATAGATAGAGAGGAGGGAAGCAAGGAATCGGAACGAAAAGATGCAAGGAGCACGGGAAAGGAAGAAATTAGGTCGACTCCACGAAAATAGAAGGGAAGAGGGAGTCGATTGACTCGGGGTTTTATTTCGTTATTCGAGTTACAGGTCGACTCGAATAACTCCCCGAGTCGACTCCTAGGAAATGGAGTCGACTCCCTCTTGATGGGAGGTCGACTCCCCTTGATGGGTATGCAGGTGCTCTCTGGAATACTCTGAGAGTTATAGGGTCGACTCCACATATCATTGGGGTCAACTCAATCGGTGCCGAGGTCGACTCGACTTACTGGGGTCGATCCTTTGGTTTCTCTGATTTCGAGACAGCCTCTTAACTGTGTTCCCAGACAAGTTAAGTGTGTTCCCGGACAAGTTAACTGTGTTACCAGACAGCAAGTTAACTGTGTTCCCGGACAAGTTAACTGTGTTCCCAGACAATTTAACTGTGTTCCCAGAAACTCCATAACTGTGTTTCCATATAAGTTAATTGTGTTCCCAGACAAGTTAACTGTGTTCCCAGAAACTCCATAACTGTGTTCCCAGAAACTCCATAACTGTGTTCCCAGACAAGGTAACTGTGTTCCCAGACAAGTTAACTGTGTTCGCAGAAACTCCATAATTGTGTTTCCAGACAAGTTAATTGTGTTCCCAGACAAGTTAACTGTGTTTCCAAAAACTTCATAACTATGTTCCCAGACAAATTAACTGTGTTCCCAGAAACTCTATAACTGTGTTCCCAGATAAGATAATTGTGTTTCCAGAAACTCCATAACTGTGTTCCCAGAAACTCCATAACTGTGTTCCCAGACAAGTTAACTGTGTTCCCAGAAACTCCATAACTGTGTTCCCAGACAAGGTAACTGTGTTCCCAGATAAGTTAACTGCGTTCCCAGAAACTCCATAACTGTGTTCCCAGACAAGTTAACTGTGTTCCCAGACAAGTTAACTGTGTTTCCAGACAACTTAACTGTGTTCTCCGATAGATTAACTGTGTTCCCAGACACCTACTTAACTGTGTTCCCAAACAACTTAACTGTGTTTCCCAACAAGTTAACTGTGTTCCCCGACACCTACTTAACTGTGTTCATGTTGACCCCCTAATAGATTTTGATGAATACAAAACACTAGAGTAAAATTCCATTATATCTTAACAATTTAATTGAGGAATTCATGTGTCTTATTAAGAATATTGTTAAGAAATGTCTAGGCAAGTTTCCATAATTTTTATGAATTTATTGAAGAATATTTTGAGTTAAAGAAAACAGATCAGGGACAGCCGAGACGTCTCCGGATAGTTTCAGAGACGTCTCTGGCACAAACAGGAAGAACCGGCACACTTGGAGACGTCCCCGACACCTGCCGAGTCGTCCCCGCGTTAGCGGAGTCGACTCTCTCAGTAGCGGAGTCGACTCTCTCAGTGGCGGCAGAAAGGCAGTTTTCAAGAGATATGCGCGAGACGTCCCCACAGTAAGCCGAGTCGTCCCCGCAAGTAAAAAGGAGACTTCCCGAGTCGTCCCCAAGATAGCGAAGACGGCTCTCTCAGGGTTTTCCAGAGAATGGTTTTTTGGGTGATAAGGAAGCGGAGTCGACCCTGAGACAGCGGAGTCGTCCCCATGCATAAAGTGCAGACAACCCGAGACGTCCCCTGAAGGAGCGGAGTCGACTCTCTCAGGAAATACCAGAGGACATGTTCTTCGGAGATAAAGAAGCGGAGTCGTCCCCAGATCAGCGGAGTCGTCCCCATTCAAAAAGTGCAAACAAGCCGAGACGTCCCCTGAAAGTGCCGAGTCGACCCCAGACAACGGAAAAAGTAAAATCTTGTAGCCGAGACGTCTCCCGTTGAAGCGGAGACGTCCCCGGAGTGACTGGGACGCGACTGACAGCTTTTCAGGTTTGGTTTGAATTTCAAATCCTTCTTTCTTTGTCTCTAACGGCTATATTTGCTTTTTGGGCTATAAAAGGGACCTCTTAAGTGCTTCTCAACAACTCTTCAACCAACCCAAAGCTAGATCATTCAAGAGAGAAGTAAGAAAGAAAAGTTCAAGGGAGTAAGTGCATTCAAGTGAAGAAATCAAGTGTTTTCAAGCTTTCCAAGTGATTTCAAGCTCAACCACTCTCGTGCGCTTGGGATTCAAAGCTCACACTCAATCCTACGCGCTCCACATTGGAAGAATCAATATCTCCCACGCTTCCAACGGCAAAAGGATTCTTCCGGGTTCTATTGTTCATAATTGCAATATTTGCTTTTTAGAGCTTTTCCTTTCTTTTGTAAACTCTTTCGTTGTGGTGCTTGTTCCAGTCAAGGGACTTGGAACAAGGGAAAGGCGTCCCAAGCCTAAGTGAAATTGGGGGTTTTAGGGTTTGTTGTGAGCCCGGTGTAAAACAACGAGTTGGATAGTAAACTCGCAAAACTACCGTACTGTAATCGTGGATTATAGTGGAAATTCCCAAAGGTGATTTGGGGAGTGGATGTAGGAGCAGTGGAAGCTCCGAACCACTATAAAACCTTGTGTTTGCGATTGACATTTCTCATTCCTCCTTCTTTACTTTAGTGCATATATTCGTGTGTTTTATTTTTAATTAGTCAAAAGTTTTTAAAACACCCAATTCACCCCCCTCTTGGGTGACCATCTCTGGGCAACAAGTGGTATCAGAGCTGGTGCTCTGTGTATTTCTTGAAAGACCTAACCGTCTTAGCCAAAGATCTAGATGGCAACACCCTTTAACAATGTCCCTGCCGAGGGGCAAGCAACCAATAGACCTCCACTCTTCAATGGGACAAATTATACCTATTGGAAGACTAGAATGAGAATCTTCATTCAAGCACAAGACTATGCCTTGTGGAGGGTTATAGTCAAGGGACCACAAGAACCATCACATGTGGTTAATGGCATTCGAGTTCCCAAACCTGAGGAGGATTGGGATGAGAATGATGATAGGATGGCTCAACTCAATTCTAGAGCCATGAACTCACTATTTTGTTCTTTAGATGTAAATGAGTTCAATAGAGTCTCTACATGTAGTTCCGCTAAGGAAGTATGGGATAGGCTTGAAGTTACCCACGAGGGTACAAATCAAGTCAAAGAGTCCAAAGTGAACATTCTAGTGCACAAATATGAATTGTTTAAGATGGAACCTAATGAAACCATCACATGCATGTTTACACGTTTTACCGAAATTATTAATGGCCTAAAAAGCTTGGGCAAATCTTACACTAACCCCGAACTTGTGAGTAAAATTCTCAGGTCACTGGCAAAAGCATGGGAAGCAAAGGTCACGGCGATTGTAGAAGCCAAAGACCTCAACACTTTGGGGCTAGAACAACTCTTGGGCTCATTGATGACGCATGAGCTCACGATGAAGCAGCATGAAGAAGAGTTGCCAAAGAAAAAGACAATCGCACTCAAGGCTACCTCAAGTGTATGTGAAGAAGAGAGCAGTGAGAGTGAAGAAGAAAGTCAAGATGAGGACTTGGGTTTGATAGTAAGGAAGTTTAAAAAATTCATTAGAAGAAAGAAACCCTTCCCAAGAAAGAAATTTGGAGGGAGAAATGATTGGGAAAAAGAAAAGGAAAAAGAAAGAGACCCAATCGTATGCTATGATTGCAAGAGACCAGGACATATTTGTTCCGAATGCCCTCAACAAAAGAAGTATTTTGGAAAGAAGAAGAAGAAGGCATTGAAGGCAACATGGGATGATAATGACACATCATCCTCCGAGGAAGAGAAGGAAGAGACCGCCAATCTATGCTTCATGGCGTTCGAAGACGACGAGGTATGTCAAAACCCAACCATAAATTTTACTTTAGAACAATTATATGAGGCTTTTCAAGAACTTATGGGTGATTGTAGTATGTTAGGAGCAAAGAATAAAGAATTAAAAGCCTCCAATCAAAAACTAAAGAAAAATATTGAAAACTTATTAATTGAAAAGGAGAGCATTAAAAATATTAACACTACTAACCTAGAAATCAAAAATTCAAAACTGAGCATTGAAAATGAAAAGGCAAAAACACTAATTAAGGAATTAAATCTAAAAGTAAAATCCCTACTCGATAATAATACCTCACTTGCACAAAATGTTGAATCTCTTAAAAAGGATAAGGAAGAACTAGTCAAAGAAAATTTGAATCTTAAGAATGAGGTACATAAATACAAACCAATTGTTGAAAAATTTACACAAAGTTCTGAAAAATTAAATCTTATTCTTTCAAATCAAAGAGCTGTTTTTAATAAAGCCGGATTAGGATATAAAACTAATGAGCAACAAAAGTATCTAAAGAATTTCTTTGTAAAAGCAAAAGACGTAAAAACTGAAAAACCAACATGCTTTCTTTGTGGAAAGAATGGACATAAAGCCTACTCTTGTATTCAAAGAAAAATCCAAACTAACAAGAATACATTTGTAAAAGCTAAAAGCATAACTAAAGTATGGGTGCCTAAGGGAACCAACTACACTAACCACGAAGGACCCAAGAAAACTTGGGTACCTAAGAGCTTCACATGATCATTTTGCAGGTATGCCTTGCAGCCGGGAATAAAAAGAGAATGTGGTATCTTGATAGTGGTTGCTCAAGGCATATGACCGGTGACAAGAGTCTCTTCGTCACCTTGGAATCAAAAGGAGGAGTAGTCACATTTGGAGATAATGCTAAAGGCCGAATTATTAGTATGGGTAAAATCTCCATATCACCCTCCTCATTTATTGATAATGTATTGTTAGTTAATGGACTAAAACATAATTTATTAAGTATAAGTCAATTTTGTGACAAGGGCTTTAAAGTGTCATTTAAATCATCACTATGCATAATTAGTAGTCCAAATGATAATGAGATCATACTCACAGGACATAGGCATGGAAATGTTTACATGGTAGATCTTGATGATCTCACCATGAAGGATGGCCAATGTCTTGTAGCCATGAATCCCAAAGTCAATGAGACTAGTTGGTTATGGCATCGTAGGTTAGGGCATGCTAGCATGGACTTAATCTCCAAATTAATTACAAAAGATCTAGTCAAAGGACTACCAAAAATAGACTTTGAGAAGAATAAAATTTGCGCTGCATGTCAATTAGGGAAATAAACAAGAAGTTCCTTCAAGTCTAAGAATATAGTCTCAACAACAAAACCCTTAGAACTAATTCACATGGATTTGTTTGGACCCACTAGAACTGCTAGTCTAGGGGGTAAGAAATTTGATCTTGTAATTGTTGATTTTTCACGTTTTACATGGGTTTCATTTCTTGCACATAAAGATGAGTCCTTTCCTGCTTTTATCAAGTTTCATAATAGGGTTTCGAATGAACTCAATCTTAAACTAAAAGCAATTAGGAGTGATCATGGTACCGAGTTTGAAAATCAGTACTTTGAAAAGTTTTGTGACGAAAATGGTATCAATCACAATTTCTCGGCATCTAGGACACCCCAACAAAATGGGGTGGTAGAAAGGAAGAATCGCACACTAGCAGATATGGCTCGTACCATGTTGTGCGAATCGGATCTACCAAAGTATTTTTGGGCTGAAGCAATAAATACTTCATGTTATATCTTAAATCGTGCTTTAGTTAGATCCATCTTAAAGAAAACACCGTATGAGTTGATAAAAGGTAAGAAACCAAATATAAGTTATTTTCATGTTTTCGGTTGTCGATGCTTTATTTTGAACAATGGAAAGGACAATCTCAGTAAATTTAGTGCTAAATCAGATGAGGGGATCTTCTTAGGTTACTCCTCATCTAGTAGAGCATACAGGGTCTTCAACAAGAGAACTCTCGTTGTTGAAGAATCCATTCATGTTGTTTTTGATGAAACTAATGGAGATTCTTCTAGAAAAGAAGAAGATGGTGATGTAGGTATACTTGAAGACCAAATGAAGGAACTCTCCACTCAAGACAAACAACATGAGGATGAGATCAAAGAAGATACAAATCAGCGAGATGATGAAGATCAACCTCCATCAAGAAATCAAGATCTTCCTAAAGAATGGAGGTATACACATGGTCATCCAAAGGATCTAATCCTTGGTGATCCTTCACAAGGTATAAGAACTAGATCCTCTTTAAGAAACACTAGTAATTATCTTGCCTTCGTTTCGCAAATAGAGCCTAAATCACTAGAAGAAGCTGAAAAAGATGATAATTGGATGAATGCTATGCAAGAGGAATTAAACCAATTCGAAAGAAATGAAGTTTGGACTCTAATGAAAAGACCCCCTAATGTTTCAATTATAGGCACCAAGTGGGTGTATAGAAATAAACTAGATGAAGATGGGATAGTAATAAGAAACAAAGCTAGGCTAGTGGCCAAAGGATATAATCAGGAGGAAGGAATAGATTTTGATGAAACTTTTGCTCCTGTTGCTAGGTTAGAGGCTATTAGACTGCTTTTAGCATATGCATGCTTCATGGATTTTAAACTCTATCAAATGGATGTAAAAAGTGCATTCTTAAAAGGCTATATAATGGAGGAAGTTTATGTAGGACAACCTCCAGGTTTTGAAAATCACTTACATCCAGATTATGTGTATAAATTGCATAAAGCATTGTATGGACTTAAGCAAGCTCTTAGGGCATGGTATGAAAGATTAAGCAATTTTCTAATTGAGAACAAATTTAAGAGAGGAAATGTAGACAAAACCCTCTTTATTAAAAGAAAAGGAAATGACTTATTGCTTGTACAAATTTATGTGGATGATATAATTTTTGGTGCTACTAATGATAGTCTTTGTCAAGAGTTTGCCAAGCTTATGCAGGGAGAATTTGAAATGAGCATGATGGGTTAGCTCAACTTCTTCCTTGGGCTACAAATAAAACAATCAGAGGAAGGCATCTTCATCAGTCAGTCCAAATACATCAAGGAAATGCTGGAAAAATTCAAGATGAAGGATGCAAAGGAAATCAGCACACCCATGAGCTCAAGTTGCAAGCTTGACAAAGATGAAAAAGGTAAAAGTATAGACTGCAAATTGTACAGAGGTATGATAGGCTCTCTACTTTACCTTACTGCTAGTAGACCAGATATATTATTCAGTGTTTGTATGTATGCTAGATACCAAGCATGTCCTAAGGAATCACATTTGCAAGCTGTTAAAAGAATATTTAGATATCTAGTAGGGACATCTAATGTAGGTTTATGGTATTCTAAACAATCTGACATAAACTTAATTGCTTATTCCGATGCTGATTTTGCCGGGTGCAAACTCGACAGAAAAAGCACAAGTGGCACATGTCAACTCTTGGGTGCCAATTTGGTTTCTTGGTTTAGCAAGAAACAAAATTCAGTTGCCTTGTCCACAGCTGAGGCTGAGTACATTGCAGCTGGAAGCTGTTGTGCCCAAGTTCTTTGGATTAAGCAACAACTTGAAGACTTCGGTATCAAAATGGATAATATACCAATTAAATGTGATAATACAAGTGCAATTAACTTAACAAAAAATCCTGTCCAACACTCTAAGTCAAAGCATATAGAGATTAGGCATCATTTTATTAGGGATCATGTGCTGAAAAATGATGTGATGATTGAATATGTATGTACTGAAAATCAATTAGCTGATATCTTTACAAAGCCCCTTTGTAAAGAAAGATTCAATTTCTTAAGGAATGCCTTGAGCTTGTATGATCCTAGCAAATGAGTTGAATTTGTATTGCATTGCTTTGCTACTCAAACTAATAATCAACCTCAAGGTAAACATAAGTGAAAACATGAATTCATATAAGCTAAATGACGAACTGTTTGACTTTCCAGAGGATGGTTACCCTCCCTTGGACTCTTCATGGAGATATTTTCAGAGCCTATTTCATAGGTATTCGAAATTTGGTCAAACACTCCTCATTTCAATATTAATAATTCAAAAATCATTATCAAATTATTATAGGATGTATCATTAAGGGGGAGGATCACAAACAAATTCACTCTAAGTTTATCAAAAAAAAAAATATGTTGATTAGGGTGATTAAACAAAAATTGGGAGAAGATAGAATTCAGTCTAAAATTTTTCAGTGCCGGAGACGTCTCTGGCAAATCGCAGAGACGTCCCCCCAGGGGAGACGTCTCGCCTTAGTCGCGGAGACATCTCGGGGACCGAAGGAGGGCTTTTTAAATAGGTCGAAATCGCTCGAGCCGACTCGAGCTTTCTCCTTCATTCCCGACCAAAACGAAAAACCCTAGCCTCCATTTGCTCTCCACCTCAAATCCTAGCCTCCGTTTGCTCTACATCACAAACCCTAGCATCCATGGCACCAAAGAAGGCTAGGACGACCCGTGGAAGGCGACCTAGGGTAGCGGCCGACGGTGAGGAACGACGGGAAGAACCCTCCGCGCCGTCTCCTCCGGTTGCTCCGCCAACCACGACTATTTCCTGTGCAAATCGCACAGTCACGACAGGAAGGTACATAGATTTCTTCTTTTTAGATCATGAGGGGTTCTCTATTGGAGAGAGACTCCGAGCCCAAGGGTGGGAACACTTTTGTACCCTCAATACCTCGACCTACCCCGGCCTAGTTAGAGAACTTTTTAGCAATATGGCCTTAGGGGACCTAGGGTACACTGGATATGTCCAAGGGACATTAGTAGAAGTCAATGAAGATGTCCTATCCACTGTCTTACAAATTCCTAGGGACGGTGAGGCTCCAACCTCACATCCCCAAAGGGAGTCAGCCCTAAATTTACTTTTAGGAAGAGAGGACTGCGGCCCTCTTGATGTTGTCAATTCCCAGGACCTGAATGCAGAGATGAGACTTCTCTTAAGTATTGTCAACCGGGTCCTATTTCCTAAAACCGGTCGCTTCGATTTTGTTTCGGAGCGAGACTTAGTTATAATGCACCACATCCTACTAGGGATCCCTCTAAACCTCCCTAGACTCATGCTAAATTACATTGCCCTATGTCATAGGTATTCTAGGTTTAGTATACCCTATGGCATGATCTTTACCTTAATCTTTAAACACTTCAAGGTTCCCATTCCAACAAATGAACCTGCAAAGCCCTTGAGAAACACCGACCATTACAATGAGGGCACAATGAGAAGAATGGAATTTCATAAGATAGATGGATCGTGGGTCAAGGTACCAAAGAGAAAAACCCAAATCCTAGAGCCTGAGATCCCACATCATGAGTCTGACCATCACTCTCCTCCACCTAGCCACATGGATATCCCTGATATTCCCTCCAGCTCAGCTGGACCTTCCACATCCATGCCACCACCTCCTCCAGTTAGTGGGCCCTCCTTTCTGTCAGAGGATCAGATGCGTACCTTAGCATCTGCCATTTGCCAGCAGATGAGGGAGGAGATGAGATCCATGATCTCTACAGAGTTGGTCCCCATCAGAGCTTCACATGAAGGGCTTCTACAAGAAATGAAGGATATTAGAAGTCAAATTGAAGCTACAACACAAGAAATAATTGGTGTGGGTGCCACCCAAACCATCAGATCATTAGAGCTCAAGGACAGCTTGAAGAGCATTTCCAAGAGTCTTAAAGAGCTAACAAAACCAGATGGCAATGTGAGCACCTTAGTTGCCCAACTCAGAGGAAAAATTGAAATGGCAACTATAGAGTTTGAGGCACTTGTGGCAGGTTTCCACAAGTCACAGGGAGATCAATTTAAGACCCTCATGGATTCCATCAACACATTCATAGATGCAGCTTGTAAGGTTTATGAACAAAATACAGCTGGTAGGGCCCATGAGCAACGTCGCCAATGATGGATATCTTGTAGGATCTTCTTTTTGTAAATCCTAGGCTATTTTTGAAACACTTTTGTATTAGAAATCAATACTTGTAATGATTTCTTCTTTTTGACTATGTACTGACTTCAAAGGTTCACAATGATACATGAATACAATCCCTTTTGAAAACTGTGTACATTGCCAACTCTATGTATGTGTTTCTATGAATGTGAATGTGCCTCTTGATGTGTCATAAGAATCTCATAACATACATTAAGTATTCAGACTTGGCACAACGTATCAAAGCATATGAAACAGGGGGAGCACAACCTGAATATCAAAGGGGGAGTAAAATGAACACTGAATATATTGAATATAGAGATAATTTGTCCCCTTCATTGTTGATGACAAAAAGGGGGAGTAGATATTGAATGTAGAGATAGTGAAAGGGGGGAGCAGTTATATATATGGATATTGAATATGGAATGCAAAATTTATAATCATACTCCAAAGTTGATTTAGAAAAGATAAAATTGAAGAATATTGACCTTAAGATAATTGCCCTTCTGGAAAAGAAAGGGGGAGTCAAAAAGAATCTAGCTTTCAATTATCCTCAGCATCAATACTTCATTTTAACTTGATTCAAATTCAGTTGATATGCTAAAATCATTTAAGAACTATAAAGATCAATCTTATGCACAAGGAAAGAACTGAAAATTGAATACTTTGAGTGATGCACATTGTATCTAGTTCTAATCAAAACATTATACTTGTACATCTGATCAAATATTGTGTATATGTTTAAATCTCAAATTTTGCATATACTCAGTGTTTTGTCATCATCAAAAAGGGGGAGATTGTTGACCCCCTAATAGATTTTGATGAATACAAAACACTAGAGTAAAATTCCATTATATCTTAACAATTTAATTGAGGAATTCATGTGTCTTATTAAGAATATTGTTAAGAAATGTCTAGGCAAGTTCCCATAATTTTTATGAATTTATTGAAGAATATTTTGAGTTAAAGAAAACAGATCAGGGACAGCCGAGACGTCTCCGGATAGTTTCAGAGACGTCTCTGGCACAAACAGGAAGAACCGGCACACTTGGAGACGTCCCCGACACCTGCCGAGTCGTCCCCGCGTTAGCGGAGTCGACTCTCTCAGTAGCGGAGTCGACTCTCTCAGTGGCGGCAGAAAGGCAGTTTTCAAGAGATATGCGCGAGACGTCCCCACAGTAAGCCGAGTCGTCCCCGCAAGTAAAAAGGAGACTTCCCGAGTCGTCCCCAAGATAGCGGAGACGGCTCTCTCAGGGTTTTCCAGAGAATGGTTTTTTGGGTGATAAGGAAGCGGAGTCGACCCTGAGACAGCGGAGTCGTCCCCATGCATAAAGTGCAGACAACCCGAGACGTCCCCTGAAGGAGCGGAGTCGACTCTCTCAGGAAATACCAGAGGACATGTTCTTCGGAGATAAAGAAGCGGAGTCGTCCCCAGATCAGCGGAGTCGTCCCCATTCAAAAAGTGCAAACAAGCCGAGACGTCCCCTGAAAGTGCCGAGTCGACCCCAGACAACGGAAAAAGTAAAATCTTGTAGCCGAGACGTCTCCCGTTGAAGCGGAGACGTCCCCGGAGTGACTGGGACGCGACTGACAGCTTTTCAGGTTTGGTTTGAATTTCAAATCCTTCTTTCTTTGTCTCTAACGGCTATATTTGCTTTTTGGGCTATAAAAGGGACCTCTTAAGTGCTTCTCAACAACTCTTCAACCAACCCAAAGCTAGATCATTCAAGAGAGAAGTAAGAAAGAAAAGTTCAAGGGAGTGAGTGCATTCAAGTGAAGAAATCAAGTGTTTTCAAGCTTCCCAAGTGATTTCAAGCTCAACCACTCTCGTGCGCTTGGG
This sequence comes from Phoenix dactylifera, assembly GCF_009389715.1. NCBI lineage: Eukaryota > Viridiplantae > Streptophyta > Magnoliopsida > Arecales > Arecaceae > Phoenix > Phoenix dactylifera. The sequence continues at coordinate 114,212 of NW_024068207.1, forward strand.
ATTCAAAGCTCACACTCAATCCTACGCGCTCCACATCGGAAGAATCAATATCTCCCACGCTTCCAACGGCAAAAGGATTCTTCCGGGTTCTATTGTTCATAATTGCAATATTTGCTTTTTAGAGCTTTTCCTTTCTTTTGTAAACTCTTTCGTTGTGGTGCTTGTTCCAGTCAAGGGACTTGGAACAAGGGAAAGGCGTCCCAAGCCTAAGTGAAATTGGGGGTTTTAGGGTTTGTTGTGAGCCCGGTGTAAAACAACGAGTTGGGTAGTAAACTCGCAAAACTACCGTACTGTAATCGTGGATTATAGTGGAAATTCCCAAAGGTGATTTGGGGAGTGGATGTAGGAGCAGTGGAAGCTCCGAACCACTATAAAACCTTGTGTTTGCGATTGACCTTTCTCATTCCTCCTTCTTTACTTTAGTGCATATATTCGTGTGTTTTATTTTTAATTAGTCAAAAGTTTTTAAAACACCCAATTCACCCCCCTCTTGGGTGACCATCTCTGGGCAACAGTTCACAGACAAGTTAACTGTGTTCCCAGACAAGTTAACTGTGTTCCCATGATTAGTTGGGTCAAACTGCCACATTTTGAGTCGACCCCATTTCAAGGCGAGTGGACCCCTAAAGTGGCAAAGAGCAAAGACAGAGGGCAGCCGAAATCTGCGAAGCCTGAGTGTCATGCTCATGGTGTTTTGAGTCGACCTCCGTGTAGTGGGAGTCGACTCCGGTGAAAGACGAGTCGACTCCTTAGGTGGCACAGAGCAAAGAGAGAGAGCAGCCGAAATAAGCGAAGCCTAAGTGTCGACCTCACCGAGTTTTAAGTCGACCTCTGTACAGTGCGAGTCGACCCCAGTGAAAGGCGAGTCGACCCCTTACGTGGCGCAGAGCAAAGACAGAGAGCTGCGGAAATCAGCGAAGGCTAAGTGTCGACCTCTGGGCAGTTCGAGTCGACCTCGGTGAAAGGCGAGTCGCCCCGTTAAGTGGGACAGAACAAAGACAGAGAGAAACCCTTAGCTCAGCCAAGCCTAAGTGTCGACCTCTTTTCCTACCGAGTCGACATCTGGACAGCTCGAGTCGACTCCAATAGTTTCGGAGTCGACTTGTTAAGAGTCTCAGATAATTCCACAGTTAGGCAAAGTCGAAGGAAAGCCAGGAAACGGGATTTTAGGTGTCAATATATATTTTTCCACGCCAAATTCAACTATTATAATTGCCAGAGCTGATGTGGAATGTTGTGCCAACTGTTGATTAACTGTGTATCATTACGTGTTTGTAACAATTTTTTAACTGCATTTCGGTTTAAAGTACAAAAATCAAAATCTAACAAAAAATCAACATATACAATTCAGTTTGCACTTCATTAACATCAATACAAGAGATTCTCACTTAATATGCTGTGACTAACATGAAAATACATTGCAGGTATCTCGATACATTCTTCATAATCTCCATATTCTTTAGTTGATGACCTCATTACAAATCCTATTGTGCCCAACCTTCCCGCATCGTCCACATCTCATTTCACGTACTGACTCTACTTGCGAAGGTCTTCTCTTCTTTTTAGGCCTGCCAGGACGTGTCTTTCTGATAGGGGGTAGAATGTGAATCTCTTCAGAGGCACTTTGGAGCTTCTCCATATCAAGAATTGGACTGATTGCTTCGGCATATGTTACTCTATACAATTCAGCTTGGAAGCAATTGTCAGTGAATTGGTATAGTGATCTGCCGGCCTTCTCGATGCATGCACAAGCATGCTTACATGGCATGCGGCAGATTCGCCACTCGCCACAAGAGCAGCTACACATCTGCAGGTCAACTTTGCATGAGTAGTTCGTATCCTTTACGTCATATATCATTATGTTGGACGTAAATACAGCTAATTTCCGACCATCTTCAGCATTTTTATGCAATACTTTCTCAGCATCCGGACAAAGTTGGGATTGAATGCTATATCCTCGATTACGCCGTTCATGCATCATCTGCATTATTTGGATCCTTATATGGTCAACTATCTGAGGCACAGGGAGATGACGAGCCTCCATGACCCAACTATTAAAAGACTCTGCCACATTCGATGTCATGATACCCCAGCGTGGACCTGGAAATACAACATTCGCCCAATGCTCCAGCTTTGCATGTAGGAGAAAGATGGTAGCACCAGGGGCTTCTGATGTAAGCTTTGCAATTAGCTTTCGGAATACACTAAGCCTTGGTGTATAGGCAGCAGCATTTAGTAAATCAATGAGCCTCTTTCTCTCAGCTGCACGATAATGGACAAGGACCTGCATTGATAATTAAAATCAGATATACCACATGCTATATTACTTAGATACTTTGTAGTTTAAATTATTCATAATATGACGATGCAAACCTGATTCTTGAAGTTTTCTTTCACATGACGTATACAATATAAGTGGTAAGAATCAGGAAAGTACTTCGGCACGGATTTAATAATGCTCTAATGTCTATCTGTCATCAATGTGAACTGTTGACCACAATACTCACTACAACTATGAATAGCTTCTTTCAGAAACCGGCAAAACCATTTCCAATTTTCATCACTTTCTGTATCTACAACACCATAAGCTATAGGAAACAAATCATCATTTCCATCTTTGGAAGTGGCTCCAAGCAGTACACCTCCATGATCCATCCTTATGCTTTATAAATGTGCCATCCATAAAAATCAGAGGACGACATCCTTTTATGAAACCCATTAGTGAAGCATGAAAACAAATGAATAGACGTCTGAATCGACCTTCAATTGTTTCATACTCTGCAATGTTGTCGGGGTTGGTCTGAAGAATGGCATCGCAATACCAGCCAATCCGTTCATAAGATAGCCGGCCATTACCATAAAGATCCATCATAGCCACCTCCTTACCACGCCAAGCTTGATGATACGGCAATTCAACACCATATTGTCGACGAATATCCTTTACAATATCAATTGGCTTATATAACGGCATATCTTGAAGTTGATCTTTAATAATTTTCGAAACCCAACGTTTTGAAGCCTTTGGATGAGACCGCACTTGCAACCCTCCTCCACATGTGTGGTTACAGTGCATTTTTTTAATTGCAAACTTTTCACCATTCCCAAGGCGAGAAGCATGGATACGCCATTCGCAACCTTCATAAACACATTCTACAGTAACTCGAAAACGATCGTTCTTCACGAAGACAATCCCTGCAATTTGCAATGCAACAGCTGCGAATGGTGTCACGTAGAGTTTCCACATTCATGAACTCTTGACCAACACCCTCTATACTATTTTTTCAATCATCCAACGAATTTTTTTGACTTGCTTCCTCTTCAATTGCGGCTCTTGTTTCTTCAACAACTTGACCAAAATTACTTGAGCTACCCTTCGAAAAAATTTTCCCTCTCGAACTAATTTCAGCACAATGGGATGAGCCACTGTCCATACAATAGGATAAACATTATTTTAGCAAACTTACTAAAGTCTGTTGCACAAACTAAAATTTTAAAAACGGAATACCTCTCAATTACCACAGCAGCACCTTCGATCAAGGTTTAAGAATGAGTAACAACCATCTCGATCACCTTGGCATTTAAGTTAACGTGTATTTGATGCATGTTACGAACATCCTTATCGCTCATGAGCGTAACAAGCATTCTAGACTTGTTTGGAATATAAAACTTAACTTCTATCATTGTAGAAAATAAATGTCTCCACCTTTCAACTATTTCCTTAAAAATTTGATCAAGAATTGTCCTTTGAGATGGAAATAATCACAGCTTCGCTACCATAACAACAAATGGCCATAAAAACAGAGCTAGCAGTGTCTTTCGAAGCCATGACAATGAAAAAAAGATGAGGCAATGAACAGATAATTCCGAATTGCAAACAGACTTAGGAATATAGTGGAGCAGAGTCTCACTACACAGAGAAAGAGGGACTATCACCGTTCATTTCTATCTAAAGCACAATAAAGCACATTCATTGCTTTGGCATTTAGTTGTGCCTTCCTTATGTCATTGTCATCCCAATCCTTTTCAAGTTTGGGTACAGTGACACCCTCTACATAAATGGATGGGATATATGGTCCATTTAGTATGGTGGTCCACATCTCATAGTCTTGGGCTTGGATAAATATTCTCATCCTAGCCTTCCAATATGAGTAGTCGGATCCATTAAAGAATGGAGGTCTATGGGTGGACTGGCCCTCAATATGAGAAGATCCAAATGGGGTTGTCATTTTGATCTTTTACTCTTTGGGTAAAAGAGTTCCGGCTCTGATACCACTTGTTGCCCAGATAGACAACCCAAGAGGGGGGGTGAATTGGGTTTTAAAATAATTATTGCAATTAAAAGATTTGTGAATAACTAATTAATACTTTTTACAAGTGGATTAATTAGATGCTATGTGCAGTGAATGAAATGAAAGTAAGAGACAACAAAGCAATCACAAACACAAGGAAATTTATAGTGGTTCGGAGCTAACCCTTGCTCCTACGTCCACTCCCCAAGCCTCACTTGGGAATTCACTATAACCCCTCGGATTACAGCCGGTTGTTTTACAAGCTCACAACCTAACTTGTTGTTTTACGAGATCACAACGAACTCGGTCGGTTTTTCCAGGCTCACCGACTAGAACCACCCGATTGTTTTCCCGGGATCACAATCAAACCCTTACACCGTTGGTTTCAACCTAGGCTCACCAACAAACCTTTACACCCTTGATTCAATCCCCTGATTGAATCAAGGAACAAATGGTTTGAACAAAAGCAAACAGAAAAATAAAGCTTCTTAACAAGCAGATATTCAGCGATATAAATAAGAGAGAAGTTAAGAGCCCTCAAACAAATTTATGAAGATGTAGAGGAGGGCTTCTCGAACTCGGGGTCTCCTCTTGAGTGTCTCGAAGATTTGATGACTGAAGGAGACTTCTTTAATGCTGGAAAGAGTTGGTTGGATGGAGTTTAATGCCCCTCTTCCTTCTTTTCCTTTGAAATCCTTTGGTAGATAAAGATTTCTTGTTTTCTTTGAATGGAATGTCACTTCTCTACCTTGCTACAGTTCTCTGTGGCTATTTAAGCCATTTCCCACGGAAACTAGCCGTTAGACACAATCTCCTAGCCGTTCTGCACATTCTGCACATCCTGACAATGTTTCCGTTGGGATCGGAGTCGACTCGCGCGATCTGGAGTCGACTCGGCTGCTGCAGGAGTCGACTCATACTTTTCTGGAGTCGGCTCGGCAACTGTTCCGGATTTGAATTAAAGTGCTGTCTCGACTGGGAGTCGACTCGACTTAACCCGGAGTCGACTCCCCAAAGTCTGGAGCTGACCTGGCACTTTTGGAGACGACTCGACGTAAGGAATCCAGGGATGCATTTTTCAAGTTTGCTCACTCGAGTCGACTCGGAAATTCTGGGAGTCGACTCGGCGCTCCGAGTCCGAACTCCCGATCTTCTGTCTTTTGACTCGTGCCGTCTTGGAGTCGACTCGAACTGTTTCGGAGTCGACTCAGCTCTTAGTATCCGAAAAACAGTCTTCTGTCTTTTTGGGGTTGCGCTGCCTTGGAGTCGACTCGCCTCTCAGAGACGAAAATACCGTCTTCTGTCTTTTGGGGTCGCGCTGTCTTGGAGTCGACTCGGACTTTGCGGGAGGCGACTCGGCTCTCAGTGTCCGAAATTTGTTCTCTGACTTTTTGCCTTGTATCACACTGGGAGTCGACTCACGCTTCCTTTGGAGTCGACCTGCCAACCATCGGAGTCGACTCGAGTTCTTCGGGAGTCGACTCGGCTCTCAGGGTCCAAAATAACTTCTCTGTCTTTCTGTCTGTAACTCCCTGGAGTCGACTCGTACTACCCTGGAGTCGACTCGCCAAGCATCGGAGTCGACTCGCGCTCTTCAGGAGTCGACTCGTTGACAGGTTCTGAGATGGATCTTTCTGTCCGTCTGTCTGTTCTCAGTCGGAGTCGACTCGTAATGTACAGGAGTCGACTCGAGTTTGTGCCAGTGCTTCTGATACGCTTGGAGTCGACTCGTAATCTCCCGGAGTCGACTCGAGTCTCAGACTTTGGTTCAAATTGAGTTCTTTACTTATCCAAAGTGTATTGAACCAAATCTAGAGACACTTAACCATAAATTTACAAGTATTTGACTGAAACACTAGATTGAATTCATTAGTACAACATAAGATATACTCAAATGCTTTGAGCTCATCAAAATCAAATAGGATTATAATCAATCACTCCACAATCTCCCCCTTTTTGATGATAACAAAACATTGAGTATATGTAAAGTGAATTGCTCAACCAAAAAGAAAATTTATAGTAAAATTTCAAAATGAATTCAAGTGTCTAGTTATTTAATTTATCCAAAACTGAAAGGTGTGAAACAGTAAATTTTGAAGTTAAAGCTCCCCCTTTCATTTGGAATTATATAAGCCTTCATGTCATGCAATCAATTGTTTGGCTTATATATATTTAATAAGTTTGCTTTCTTAAAAATTCAGATTCTCCCCCTCAACACATGCATTCAACTTTGTTTTGATTCTCTGAATTTTCTTTTAGTGCATTGAAGCTTTTGAACTTAAATTTTTGGTTTTTAGAGGAAAAATCTGCCAATTTGTTCTTGAGTATGATTCAACTAATCTCCGAATATCCCTTGAATAGATTCTGGAGATTACTCCGTTAGGAGCCCCAACAGAGAGATAATGAGCCTCAAGGTATCGAATCCACTAAGAACAAATTATTGTATGTTTTAAAAGTTTTCTTTTTATTGATTTTCATTGATTCCCTTTACATGTCTATTCAATATATTTTCTCCCCCTTTTTGTCATCATAGCAAAAAGGAAGAAAGCACATCACACAAGCAATTAGAGGTCAAATGTGCACAATACTGAAGAAAAAAATGTCTACTCATTGTATTGATGTAAGTTTAAGTACACTTGTAGATACAATCAAAAAGTAGTAAGTACATATCATCAAGAGAAAAAGAAAAACAATCTATGATTTCTTTGAGAAGGATGTGGCTCCCTTGCTTAGTCTGGATTGTTCCATAAGTAGACTAACCCCATCTGTGATGTTCCCTAGCTGCGTGATGATCGCCGAGGTGGCCCTACTATGGATCGAGGTGAGCTCAGTCAGATTCGCCTGGAGGGTATCCAACTTGGAGATCAATACATTTGCCAGACGCTCGGCCCCCTGACTCTGGCTACCTAAGTCGTGTCGGATGTCATCTCACATCTTTCTTGTGTTGCTTGTGACATCGCTCATATTTGAGAATTGGGCTTGTATAAGGCTTCTGACATTGTAAATCTCTTCCCTCAGATGAGCCGACATCTCGGTCACAGCTGCCAATGAAGGAACCAATGCAGTAGAGGGGGCAGTCGCTGGACCTCGGAGCTCCCTCAGTAGGTCGTCCCGAAGATCCCGCACGATCTCCTGCCGCAACTCCCGGAGCTGCTCAGGAGAGATCCGGACCTCTAGTGGCTGAGTAGGTGGTGCTGAAGAGGAGGGTCCGGCTGAAGTGGATGGTGCTGAGGTGGAGGGATAGGTGGAAAAATCGGAATCATGATCAGGGCTGGGGGAGTGTCGAGTAGTAGGGTCTGTAGGTGTGGAAGAGGATGGTTTTCGGACCCAGACTCCCTCAACCTTATGAAATCCCATCCTGTGAAGGGTTCCCTCACCCATGCGATCTGTGTATCGCAGTGCGCGAGAGGGTTCCCCCTCAGGAATGGGGACCTCTGACTCCCTAAAGATCAGGGTATACAACATCCCATAGGGAAGAGTAAGCCTAGGTTTGTCTAGAGGCTCACATAGGTATTTGTAGATAAGCTTAGGGAATTTGATTGGGGTATCTTGAAGAATGTAGTACATTAGGGCTAGGTCCCTCTCGGATACAAAGTCAAAGCGGCCGGTCTTAGGAAAAAGGGTCCTAGATATAATACTCAAGAGGAGCCGCATTTCAACTGATAGCTGACTAGCGGACACCTCATCTAGTGGGGACTGGGGTGGACTTCCTAATATGGCCGTAAGGGCCTCAGTCCTATCGGCCGGGTGAGAGGGAACTATCCCTACTTGGGGAAGATGAAGGATTTGTGCAATAAAATCCTCTGAAATAAATAGAGGGACACCCGCTACGGTTCCCTGTATCCCACCATGACCCCTAGAAACTGTCCCGTAAAACTCCCTAACTAGCCCCGGGTAAGTAGGGAGATCGAGGGAGCAAAACAACTCTAATCCTTGGGCCCTCAACTTATGCCCTATTGTGAAGCTTTCCCGGGAGAGATAGTCAAAGTTGACATATCTCCCGGTGGAGACCGCCTTCCCGGCGCACGGACGCGAGGGAACCGGCCTCGGCGGGGAAGGAACCGGAGGTTGTGGCCTCACGGGTTCATTCCGAGCCTTGGACCGTCGCTCGGCGCCGCTCGCGGATTGGGGCCTCTTCCGGCTCGAGACAACTATTTTGCGAGGCATCCTAGACCTAAGAAGGGGGAAGGACACGAGGAATCGGAGGAAACTCGACGGAAAAGCCCTAATGGAGGTCGGAGACGAAGTCGGAGACGACTCTAGGGTTTGTGAACAGTGGAGGCGGTGAATAGAAGTGTCGATTAAACGCTTCGATTAGGGTTAAAACATCGGATTCCCGACCGCGAGTCGACTCCAATAAGTCGCGAGTCGACTCGACCTCGAGTCGACTCCAAAATATGCGCGAGTCGACTCCCCCTATGATGCCATCGATCTCGAGTCGACTCCTATCTATGTGCGAGTCGACTCCCCCTCATGAGCCGACTCTGAAACGTATCCGAGTCGACTCGAACTCTGGCACGCACCTAAAAATCATGTTATTTTCGTGCTAAACAAGAGATAATCACTAAGTTTATGATCTGATTTGATAATCATAGATGAGAAACTCTAAATTTAACACAAGCTAATCATCAAAATCAATGAACTAGAAGAGAATATCACTAGGATGGATCAATCACTCCTAATCCTCTTCTAAGCACACTAAATCGCTCTTCACTCAAGGGTTTTGTGAAGATGTCAGCTAGTTGATCATCTGTGCAAATAAATTGAAGTGTAACATCACCATTCAGTACATGATCTCTTATGAAGTGATGTCTTATTTCAATGTGTTTGGTTCTTGAGTGCTGAATTGGATTCTTAGTTAAGTTAATAACACTTGTATTGTCACAGTTAATGGGAATTTTATCTTGTTTAATTCCATAATCTTCCAGTTGTTGTTTGATCCACATGATTTGAGCACAACAACTCCCGGCAGCAACATATTCGGCTTCAACAGTAGATAATGCAACCGAGTTTTGTTTCTTGCTAAACCATGAAATTAAATTCTCCTAAGAATTGACATGACCCGCTGGTGCTTTTTCTATCAAGTTTACAACCAGCAAAATCTGAATCTGTGTATCCTATTAAGTTCAGGCTAGATTCTTTAGAATACCATAGACCTATATTTTTTGTTCCTATTAGGTATTTAAAGATTCTCTTGACTGCAATTAAATGAGATTTCTTAGGATTAGATTGATATCTAGCACACATGCATATACTAAACATGATATCAGGTCTACTTGCAGTGAGATATAATAAAGATCCTATCATACCTCTATACATCTTTTGATCTACTGATTTACCTGATTCATCTTGGTCTAGTTTGCATGATGAGCTCATGGGTGTGCTGATTGACTTGTTTCCCTCCATATCAAACTTCTTAAGCATCTCCTTGATGTATTTAGCTTGATTGATGAAGATCCCTTCTTCCGATTGTTTGATTTGAAGCCCGAGGAAATAGTTCAGCTCTCCCATCATGCTCATTTCAAACTCACTCTGCATCAAGTCAGCAAATTCTTCGCAGAGGCGATTGTTAGTAGCACCGAAAATAATATCATCAACATAAATCTGCACTACTAACATATCTTTGTTTTTCTTCTTTAAAAACAGTGTTGTATCTACATTTCCCCTAGAGAACTCATTATCTAGTAGAAATTTGCTAAGTCTTTCATACCATGCTCTAGGTGCTTGTTTCAAACCATAAAGTGCTTTGTTTAATTTATACACATGATTGGGGTATTGATGATTTTCAAACCAGGAGGTTGTTCTACATACACTTCCTCGTTAATATACCCATTCAAAAATGCACTTTTTACATCCATTTGAAATAATTTGAAATCCTTAGAGCATGCAAATGCTAGTAACAATCTAATTGCCTCAAGTCTAGCTACAGGAGCAAAGGTTTCATCAAAGTCTATACCTTCTTCTTGATTATAGCCCTTTGCTACTAGTCTAGCCTTGTTCCTAATTACAATTCCATTTTCATCAAGTTTATTTTTATATATCCATTTGGTACCTATAATTGAATATTCAGAGGGTCGTTCAACTAGGTTCCATACCTTGTTTCTAGTAAATTGGTTTAATTCTTCTTGCATTGCATTTATCCAATTTACATCTTTTTCAGCTTCTTCTATGTGTTTAGGTTCAAAATGTGAGACAAAAGCTAGATGATTATTTAAGTTCCTAAGAGATGCTCTAGTCCTAATAGGTTGAGATGGATCATCTAAAATTAATTCCTTAGGATGCCCATGAGCATACCTCCAAGCCTTAGTCAGCCTATGATCCACAATATCCTCTTGGCTTGATGATGCATTTCTAATTAATTTTTATTCATCTTCTTGTAATGTCATCTCATCAATCTTTTCTTCAAGAATTTCAGCATCATCATCAAGATCAACTCTCTTGCTAGAAGAGATATCACTAGAATCATCAAAAACAACATGTATAGACTCTTCAATGACAAGGGTTCTTTTATTAAAAACTCTATAAGCTTTACTAGTTGTAGAATACCCCAAAAATATACCCTCATCAGATTTAGAATCAAATTTACCTAGGTTATCCTTCCCATTATTATGAACAAAACAACTACATCCAAAAACATGAAAATAGTTTACTTTGGGCTTTATATTTTTCCAAAGTTCACAAGGTGTTTTCTTTATAATGGGTCTCAATAAAACTCTATTTAATACATGACATGAGGTATTAATGGCTTCTCCCCAAAAGTACTTAGGGAGGTTGCTTTCACATAGCATGGTTCTAGCCATCTCCTCTAGGGTTCTATTTTTTCTTTTTACAACTCTATTTTGTTGTGGTGTCCTAGGTGCAGAAAAATTATGAGTTATTCCCTTTTTACTACAAAATTCATCAAATAGATGATTTTCAAATTCCATTCCATGGTCACTTCTAATAGCTATGACTGAAGCATCTCTAGCATTAGTTACTTTCTTATGAAATTTCTTAAATACTGAAAATGCTTGATCTTTATGAGCTAAAAACATGATCCAAGTATATCTAGAAAAATCATCTATAATAACAAGACCATATTTATTTCCACCTAGACTTGTGGTTCTAGTTGGTCCGAATAGATCCATGTGTAGTAGTTCTAGAGGTCTAGAGGTAGAGACATAGGAGTTCCTTGATTGTTTGCCATATTGACAAGCTTCACATATTTTATTCTTCTCAAACTTTAGTTTTAGCAAACCTATCACGGAATCTCTTTAAACTAGTTTTGATATTGTATCCATACTAGCATGACCTAACTTACGGTGCCATAACCAACTTGCATCATTATCCTTAGTTTCATTAACAACTAAACAGGGGTTATGTTTGGCAAGATCCTCAAGGTCTACTACATACACATTGCCACGTCTTATTCCTTTAAAAACTAAACTGTTGTCATTTGAGTTGGTTATGATGCATAAAGATGGTTTGAACAAAACATCAAAACCTCTATCACACAATTGACTAATGCTAAGTAGATTATGCTTAAGACCATCAACATATCGAACATTATCAATAAAGGTTGAAGGGGTGATTTGTACTTTACCTATACCAATGATGTGACCTTGGTTATTGTCTCCAAATGTCACAGCACCTCCCTTCTTAGGCTCAAGGGTGAAGAATTGGTCTTTGTCATCCGTCATGTGTCTTGAGCAGCCACTATCCAAGTACCAACAATTTTTGTCGACCTTGGTTGCAAGACACTCCACAAACAAATCATACAATTTTAGGTACCCAAGTTTTCTTGGATCCTTCATGGTTAGTAATGTTGGTTCCTTTTGGAACCCAAACCCTTTTAATTTTTCTTTTAGTTTTTCCTTTTCTATAATCACACACATTTGCTTTATGTCCTAATGTTCCACAGCAAAAACATGTTATTTTCTTAGTTTTGCTTTCCCCTGCTTTAACAAAAAAATTACTAAGGAGCTTTTGCTTATTTTTAGGTTTATACCCTAAACCAGCTCTATTGAACACAGCTCGTTGACTATTAAGTATCATTTCCAATTTTTCAAAGCTATATGTAAACTTTTCTACAAAAGACTTGTACTTTTCAAGTTCTAGTGCTAACTTTTGTTTTTCTGTTTTTAGTCCATTTAGGTCTTTTGTGAGACTCTCTTTTAAGATTTGTTTATTGTTTTTATGTTCTAATATTTCTTTGGTCAGCCTTTCGTTATCTTTAATTAAGGTATTAGTCTTTTGAATTAAGATTTGGTTGCTTGTCTTAAGTTCTGAATTTTCTTTAATTATAACATCTTTATCCTTAACTAATGTATCGTACTTACGGAGGTGAGTTTGGTTAGTTAGTTTCAATTCTTTATTTTTAAGGTTTATTGTCTTATACTCGTCCATTAATTCATTGAAAGCATCATATAATTCATCGAAGGTAAAGTCTAAATGTATTTCGGATGTTACCTCATTGTCGTTAGCCATAAAACATAGGTTGGCCTTTTCTTCTTGTTCCTCATCCGATGATGATGATGATATATCGAAGTCCGATAGGGTGGAGACGAGGACTTTCTTTTTCTTGTACTTACTCCCCTTCTTCAGCAAAGGACAATCAGCTCTGAAATGCCCCGGCTTCTTACACTCATAACATCCGATCCCCTCATTTTCCCTTTCCTTACCTTTATCCTTGTGATAGAAACTTGAGGGGCCTCTCCTTTGATGAAAGGACTTCTTCCGGTTGATAAATCTGCGGAATTTTCTTACAAGAAGAGCCTCATCATCATTTTCCTCATTGTCTTCCTCTTCACTGCTACTGCTGCAAGACAAATCTTTGTTAGTAGAAACAGATTTTAGGGCTATTACCTTTTTCTTGTGAGAGGACTCTTCTTCATTGTGTTGTCTCATTGTTAGCTCATGCGTCATAAGGGATCCAAGTAGCTCCTCGAGTGGCAGCTTGTTTAAGTCCTTCGCTTCTTGGATTGCCGTTACCTTGGCTTCCCATGACCTTGGTAAACAACGAAGAATCTTCCTGACAAGTTCACTATTAGTATAATTTTTGCCAAGGCTTTTTAGGCCATTGACAATGTCAGTGAATCTAGTGAACATGCAAGTGATTGTTTCATTAGAATCCATCTTAAATAATTCATACTTATGAACTAATATATTTATTTTAGATTCTTTTACTTGATTTGTGCCCTCGTGGGTCACTTCAAGTCTATCCCAAATCTCTTTTGCAGAAATGCAAGTAGAGACTATTAAATTCATTTCTATCTAAAGCACAATAAAGCACATTCATTGCTTTGGCATTTAGTTGTGCCTTCCTTATGTCATTGTCATCCCAATCCTTTTCAAGTTTGGGTACAGTGACACCCTCTACATAAATGGATGGGATATATGGTCCATTTAGTATGGTGGTCCACATCTCATAGTCTTGGGCTTGGATAAATATTCTCATCCTAGCCTTCCAATATGAGTAGTCGGATCCATTAAAGAATGGAGGTCTATGGGTGGACTGGCCCTCAATATGAGAAGATCCAAATGGGGTTGTCATTTTGATCTTTTACTCTTTGGGTAAAAGAGTTCCGGCTCTGATACCACTTGTTGCCCAGATAGACAACCCAAGAGGGGGGGTGAATTGGGTTTTAAAAAATTATTGCAATTAAAAGGTTTGTGAATAACTAATTAATACTTTTTACAAGTGGATTAATTAGATGCTATGTGCAGTGAATGAAATGAAAGTAAGAGACAACAAAGCAATCACAAACACAAGAAAATTTATAGTGGTTCGGAGCTAACCCTTGCTCCTACGTCCACTCCCCAAGCCTCACTTGGGAATTCACTATAACCCCTCGGATTACAACCGGTTGTTTTACGAGCTCACAACCTAACTTGTTGTTTTACGAGATCACAACGAACTCGGTCGGTTTTCCCAGGCTCACCGACTAGAACCACCCGATTGTTTTCCCGGGATCACAATCAAACCTTTACACCGTTGGTTTCAACCTAGGCTCACCAACAAACCTTTACACCCTTGATTCAATCCCCTGATTGAATCAAGTAAGGAACAAATGGTTTGAACAAAAGCAAACAGAAAAATAAAGCTTCTTAACAAGCAGATATTCAGCGATATAAATAAGAGAGAAGTTAAGAGCCCTCAAACAAATTTATGAAGATGTAGAGGAGGGCTTCTCGAACTCGGGGTCTCCTCTTGAGTGTCTCGAAGACTTGATGACTGAAGGAGACTTCTTTAATGCTGGGAAGAGTTGGTTGGATGGAGTTTAATGCCCCTCTTCCTTCTTTTCCTTTGAAATCCTTTCGTAGATGAAGATTTCTTGTTTTCTTTGAATGGAATGTCACTTCTCTACCTTGCTACAGTTCTCTGTGGCTATTTAAGCCATTCCCCACGGAAACTAGCCGTTAGACACAATCTCCTAGCCGTTCTGCACATTCTGCACATCCTGACAATGTTTCCGTTGGGATCGGAGTCCACTCACGCGATCTGGAGTCGACTCGGCTGCTGCAGGAGTCGACTCATACTTTTCTGGAGTCGGCTCGGCAACTGTTCCGGATTTGAATTAAAGTGCTGTCTCGACTGGGAGTCGACTCGACTTAACCCGGAGTCGACTCCCCAAAGTCTGGAGCTGACCTGGCACTTTTGGAGACGACTCGACGTAAGGAATCCAGGGATGCATTTTTCAAGTTTGCTCACTCGAGTCGACTCGGAAATTCTGGGAGTCGACTCGGCGCTCAGAGTCCGAACTCCCGATCTTCTGTCTTTTGACTCGTGCCGTCTTGGAGTCGACTCGAACTGTTTCGGAGTCGACTCGGCTCTCAGTATCCGAAAAACAGTCTTCTATCTTTTTGGGGTTGCGCTGCCTTGGAGTCGACTCGAACTGTCTTGTAGTCGACTCGCCTCTCAGAGACGAAAATACCGTCTTCTGTCTTTTGGGGTCGCGCTGTCTTGGAGTCGACTCGGATTTTGCGGGAGTCGACTCGGCTCTCAGTGTCCGAGATTTGTTCTCTGACTTTTTGCCTTGTATCACACTGGGAGTCGACTCACGCTTCCTTTGGAGTCGACCTGCCTGTTGGAATCCCTCGCACGCCGCAGAAAATTTCAGAAAAATTCTTCGCGCAGCGGAAGAAATGCGCGAGATCCCGTTCATCTCATGAACCATCAAAACGTATCTCTGCAAGGGAGCTAGCACCCCGGGGAGATTAGTGAGTTTGGATTGGTCCTCTGCCTCGTGTGGATACCCGTAGAGGTCGGACGCGTGTGCGGCTTCAACCGAACCTTCCAACAAATACCACGATCATCAGATTGCGGTGAATATCTACCCGCACAAGGTGAAGATCTGATCTTTCTAATCATGTAAAAAGTATTTAATCCTAATCTATCTACGAACATCGATTTTAAAATAAGTTCATGAGATGAACGGGATCTCGCGCATTTCTTCCGCTGCGCGAAGAATTTTTCTGAAATTTTCTGCGGCGTGTGAGGGATTCCAACAGTGGTATCAGAGCCATGGTTGCGTAGATTAAGATTAGGATTAAATGATTAAGGCATAATAGATCTGAAAATTTAAAGATTATGCTTGCTGAATTTTTCTGCATGCAGAATTTTCAGCTTGCTGATTTTTCTGCATGCAGAATTTTCAGCTTGCTGATTTTTCTGCATGCAGAATTTTCAGCTTGCTGATTTTTCTGCATGCTGATTTTTTATGCGATTAGATTAATGATTCTATTGATTTGTTAATGAGATTAAAAATAATCATATCTTGCATGATCAGCAACTCATAAGATGACATAATCTGTTAAATATTCAGATCTGTAAATTTTATTTAATGCATGAGATGCGTATGGTGATGATCATGGATGGACCCTTTAATTGTGCTGAAATGTTCTGCAATGTCTGAGATGTTCTGTGATGTTATGTGATGGCATGTAAATCAGATTTTCAGATGCCTGCGTGCATCTTATATTGATGTATTAGAGACCTGCGTGTCTCATGAAAAAGGGTTGTAACTATTATTTAATTTTATTTATTTTTAAAGTTATCTGGGATGTAATCTGTGATGTGTTTGCATGTCAATGGTTGATCGGTGCATGCCTCTACAAGCACGATTTGTGCGGATCGAGATCAAGGGTTGATTGGAGATGGATCAAGGAGTTGATCGCAATTGGACCAAGGGTGCTCAAGATCGAGTCAAGAGTTGAAGACGATCTAACCAATTGACGTGCATGTGCTTGTACTATGACCCCATCCTGGATCCATGATCATCACCAGTTTAATTTTTGTTATTATGCCTGGATGTTTATGTTTATGTTTATGCATAGCGGTTAGATAATTATTTGCATGAGATGTAGATAATTAAATAAAAGAGACCTAAATTAAATCTCCTCAAAAAATATTAAGTCCATAGGTCTTCCACCGTAGTAGAGCTGCTAAGGTCTTTCCGGCGTTGATTTGTCTCGGCTGGATATAGTGGGCAAGTTGCATCGGAGGACTGGACCTCTCTATTAGGCATGAGATGTTGTAGGGGTAAAGATAGGGTTGGGCCCAATAACTGTTAGGTGAGGGACCCAATGACGGCTTTGCTTCTGCGGTTATACGGTGGGTCCGACTTAACTAAGGAATGGGGCCAATAACTGTTAGGTGAGGTCTTCATTACTTAGAGAACTGATAGCGCTACAACTTGCTTGAGAAGCATTGTACAAGAGTTGTACACTCATCATTTATATGTCACTAATAACTGTTAGGTGAGGTGGCATGTAAATTGGTGGGACCGTAGCACCCCACTTGAAACCTAGAGTCGCAAGGTTTCCGTTTCTCTACCAGAAGAGTGTGAGAGATTCGAGGAAATAGTGGGAGGTGTATTTGTTTTAAAAAAAAAAAAGGCCCTAAAACAAATAGAGTTCAAGTACAAAATTCTAACTAGAATCTTTACTCTCTGAGGATTATAAAGTCAGCTTCTAGACTCTTAACTCATATCCTATAGAACAACCGTTTGACCAAATCCAATTATAAAAACTGGCTCAGCAAATTTCAAAATAGTTTTGAATTGTGAGAAATTAGGGTATATGCTAGACCATGGAATCCCTGTGTTACCAATCCGTCCGATTACTGGTCAGCATAAGACGCATGCTAAGTGGACGAACAATAACAATAAAGTTAGGTGCTGCATAATGGCATCCATGTCCAATGAATTACAATGCCAGCATGAGAACATGAAGACCACCAGGGACATATTATATCACCTACAAGAGTTGTATGGTGAACAGAGTCACACAGCATGTTTTGAAGTGTCCAAGAGGCTCTTCAAGGCCAAGATGCGTGATGGGCAGTCTGTCCATGATCATGGTTTGACCATGATAAAGAACTTAGAGGAGCTTGAGAAGCTCGGCATGACCATGCACAAGGAATTGCAAACGGATTTGATCCCGCAATCCCTTCTAGCTTCTTATGAACAGTTTATAGTAAATTACCATATGAACAAGATTGTATGCACCAAAATAGAATTGTTAAATAAAATTGGTAACTACCTTAGGGACCTTGAAGAGTTCAAGGGGCATCGTTCTCGCTGTCGAGTTGGTTTCTACTTCCAAGAGAGTCTACTTGGAAGAAGAAGATACCTGTGAAAAGGCAGAAGATCGAGAAAAGGCCAAGTAAGGAAGTTCCAAGAAAAAGGCCGATTGCAAGGGAAAGTGTTTCCATTGCATCATAAGACGGCCATTGGAAGAGGAACTGTCCTACATACATGGAAAGCATAAAGAGTAAGAAGGGTGACAGACCTTCAGAAGGTATGCCAGATATGCTCATTATTAAAAGGATACTTAAGGACTGTTACCTGTTGCAAGCAGAAATTTGATTTCTGTATCTTGTTTAGCACAGAAAGATTTTTATAAGACTATTGTTCAATTTGTTTGAGAAATAAATTGGATGCATATGGTTTTATGATTGACCGTCTCAATCACTTACATTTGGATGTACCTGTGAATGTATCTGAGCAAACAGTGAGTACTATAGGATCCAAAAGGATCTAGAGATGAGATAAATCTAAAGTATTTGTGGCACCTCAGGCTTGGTCATATAGGAGAAGACAGAATAAACAAATTAAAGAAATATGGGCTTCTGAGCTCATTGACTTTCGAGTCATATCCGATTTGTGAATTTTGCCTTCAAGGAAAGATGACCAAATTATCCTTTTTAGGACATGGGAGAGGTCCACTGCGATACTTACCCTAGTACACACTTATGTGTGTGGCCCATTCGATGTGCAGGCTAGGGGTTGTAATTTTTTACTTCATTTACCGATGATTACTCACGGTATGGATATGTGTATGAGACACAAATCTGAAATTTTTTGAAAGGTTCAAAGAGTTCAGATATGAAGTAGAAAAACAAACAGAAAAACCCATTAAGGTTCTTCGATCAGATCGAGGAGGTGAATACCTTAGTGGAGAGTTCTGTGATTATCTCAAGGAGAATAGTATAGTTTTATAATGGATCCCTCCTGGTACACCTCAGCTTAGCGGAGTGTCGGAGAGGAGGAATCAGATCCTATTGGATATTGTCAGGTCCATGATGAGCTTCACTGATCAACCCTTGTTTCTTTAGAGAGATGCCCTACTTTCAGCAATTTACTTAGTGAATAGTGTTTCCTCTAAGTCTGTTCCTACCACATTGTATGAGATATGGCATGGTAAGAAGCCGAGTCTTGGTCATCTCAAGATTTGGGGATGTCCGGCCCACGTCAAACGACAACAGGCGGACAAGTTAGAGGATAGGACAATTAATGCTCGTTTTATTGGATATCCTTAAAGAGTCATTAGGATACGATTTTTTGTCCCAAAGGATCACAAAGTGTTTGTGAGCCTACATGCTATCTTCATGGAAAATAGTTTATCCTTGATAGAGACAGTGGAAGGAAAAATGAGCTCTAAGAGAAAGTCTCTGAAGAGCAATGAGCCATTGTGCCTATAGAACCTATTTATATTGAGTCAGTACATGTCGTACCTCCTCCACCTCGTAGATTTAGTAGGATCTTCCATCCTCCTGAAAGGTACTTAGGTATACTTACAGAGAATGTAGAGGAAGTGTTCCTCATGGGAGATAGGGATCAAGGTAAGGATCCCAATACCTACAAGAGGCGATGTTAGACATCGATTCCGAGCAATGGCTGGAAGCAATGAAGTCAGAGATGGACTCCATGCATTCCAACCAAGTCTGAACCTTAGTAGATCCACCAGAAGGTATAGTACCTATTGGATGTAAATGGATCAATAAGAGAAAATTAAGTTCTTATGGCTAGGTAGAGACCTATAAGGCAAGGCTAGTGGCGAAAGGTTATAGTCAGTGCGAGGGCACTGATTATCAGGATACTTTTTCACCTGTAGCCATGCTGAAGTTCATTCGAATATTGCTTGTTATTGCAGCATAATATGATTATGAGATACTGTGATGGTGATCACAAGGTTTGCAAACTGCAAAGGTCCATCCATGGATAAAAGTAAGTATCTCGGAGTTGGAACACTCGTTTCAACGTTGTAATCAAATTGTTTGATTTCATCAAGAACGAGAAGGAACCATGTGTTTATAAGAAAGTTAGTGGGAGGGCCATTGCATTCTTCGTATTGTACGTGGATGATATCCTTCAAATTGGGAATGATATTTCCATACTAACTTAGGTCAAGGTTTGGTTGTGTAAGGAATTCTCCATGATAGACCTTGGGAAAGCATCCTATATTTTGAGAATTAAGATCTATAGAGATAGATCTAAGAGGATGCTTGTCCTATTACAGAATATGTACATAGAGGAGTGCTAAAGAGGTTCGGCATGAAAAACCTCTAAAAGGGAATTATTAACCCTTAGGCATGGGATAAATCTCTCCAAGAAGATGTGCCCCAACATATCTGAAGAGATTCAGCGGATGAGCAAGATCCCTTATGCTTCGGCTATAGGGAGCCTCATGTATACCATGCTATGTACGTGACTTGATATAGTACATGCTGTGAGTGTCACGAGCATATATCGGTCAAATCCAGGCAAGAAGCGCTAGAACAGTCTTAAGTACTTGAGAAGAACTAAGGACATGTTCTTGGTCTTTAGGAGAAGATCAGAGTTGAAGGTAGAAGGATGCACACATATTGATGATAGAAAGTCTACATCAGAATATGTGCAATAGTGGTTTAGTTAATTGGAAGAGTTCCAAACAACCGATCATTGTATATTCTACCTTAAAAGCTGAATGTTTAGCCGTATCTAAGGGTGCAGTGGAAACCTTCTGGTTTAATAAGTTCATTGCTGAGTTAGGTGTAATGTCATCAGATGCCATAACACTCTACTGCGATAACAAAGGCACCATAGCACTAGCTAAAGAGCCAAGGTCTCACCAGAAGCCGAAGCACATAGAGCGGCGGTTTAACCAAATAAGCGACTACCCAGAAAAGAAATAAGTAGAGGATCAGAGAGTAGACTCCACAGGAAATGTGGTGGACCCATTCACTAAGCAGATAAGTCAGCAGAAAACTGAAGCACATCTTAAGAAGATGGGGCTTAGGTTTATGGTTGATTGGCTTTAGTGCAAGTGGGAGATTGTTAGAAGTATGCCCTAGAAGCCAATTTGGCTGACGCATTATTTTATTCTGGGACATAAATTTGTACTTGACCTAATTATGAATTTATTAAGTTGGGCATTCTTTTCATTCATGTTCTTATGTGTCCATGAATCGTCCAAGAAATTAATAAGATAATGACGCATATTCTCAAGAGTTGAGAATTTGAGGCATGTGTCATTGGTGATTAATTTCTGAATTGCTCCTGATCGATGGATCATCACGAGGACGGTGATCGATCCGCTGAGATTAGTGCACAGATCGCTTTCTTTGATGGACGAGTCTTGAGTCAACAGTGTGGCGACACTGGAGCAATTGTGCAAGTGCTTGTTAGAGAACAAGGGTACTGAGCGTGACCATAGCAAGTAGTCACTTGGATGTCTATCCACTCGTCAGTGACTTACTTGATGCTGCAGTTGTATGACTGGTCCTTTGACCTGCGATGCCTCGGCTATTCACAGTGAGGTTGCTGTAGTTTGACGAGCACATAAACATGAGCCCTAGCCAATTGGGTTCTTGTGGTGCAGATTGACTGCAGTAGGTTCATTGTAGGAGTAGGGGTGCATCTAGATGGAATCTATCGATCTTGATAGGTTAAGAGAGATCCTATGTGATTTATGAGACTGAGTTCGTAAATCCTCGGCCGGGGTAGTATGTACAGTGGAAAAGGAGTTTTTCATTCTCGAACTTAAGTCGAATAAATCTTGACATATGACAGACGATGGGGTTTGACGAGTTATCCATGACCTCCGTTCTGTAGGAATCCATGATAGAAAGACTGTATCACACGATAACTGCACCTAGAGGTTCATCATTCTATTCTGCTGGGTAGCCACTATATACTGCTAGGTGTCACTGGTGGATGGTGAGACTCACGGGGACCATCTTGATGGCCGATGATCCCCGGTGAGTTGAGTTGGAATTGTTCCAACCCATTGAAAGGAGTTTTCAATGATATTGTGATAGAGATCGCAATATATCTCACTACCAGACAGAATAGAACCTACGGGGTCACACACATTAGAGGTATTGACCGATCCGATGGTTGAATTGTGATTTGGAATCACAAATAATTTATAATTATCAATTTGATTGATAATTGGTAAACCCACTAAGAGTTAGTGAGTTGAAGAAGGAATAATTGCAATTTAATTGAATTTAATTGAATTAATTGGATTTAATTAATTGGACTTGATCATATTAAATACGAGTCCTACTTGCAGTAGGATTCCTAGAATCCTAATTAGATTAGGACTTCAAATTAAATTAAAGTCCTACTTGGAGTAGGATTTCTAAAGTCCTAATTGAATTAGGACTGAAATTTAATAAGTCCTAATTAGATTAGGATTTCTTAAGTCCTAATTAATTTTAATCTAATTAATTAAAAGACTCCTAATTGGATTAGGATTGAAGAGTTCAATTGAGTCATGGTTCAATTGAATCCTAATTAGATTAGGATTTGAAGGAAAAAGGAAATGGGTGCACTCAATCCTCTTTGGAAGAGGATTAGACCCACCTTGTACATGGCCCCACACCCCACTTAATTGGATTAAGTGGGCGTGCGTGAAATAGGGAGAAGAGGGAGGGGCTACGCCCCTCCTTTTGGCTGAATACGTGAAGAAAAGAAGAGGGGCATAAGAGATAAGGATGGGAGCTCCTAAATTTTAGGAGCTCCACATGCCATATATAAGAGAGAGAAAAGGGGCAGCACCCTAATTTTTTCCTCCCCCTCTCTTTTCAGCCGTGAAGGACCATCTCCTTTCTTGGATTTTCAGCCGTGATGGCCCTCCTTCCCTTGGGTATTCAGCCGGCAAACAAACAAATAAAAAAGGGAAACAAGGGGCGGCCCACATGATGGATCTCTCTTCTCCTTTTTGTGCCGTGAGAGAGCCTACCCCTCTGTTGGTTTTTGTGCCGTGGGAGAGCCTCTTTCTCTTGGGTTTCAGCCACCAGCAAACAAAGAAAAAAGGAGGCATGTAGCCCTTCCTCCCTCTCTTCTTTGGTTCCAAAAGAAAAGAAAAAGGAAAAGGCTGCAAAGGGGTTTTGCCTTCTTCCTTTTGATCTATCCTTCTTCCTCCTCTCTAAGGCAATCAAGAGTTGATTCAAAAGAGAGGATTTCAGCCATCAAAACGTATCTCTGCAAGGGAGCTAGCACCCCGGGCATTATTGGGGTCTACCCCAATAATGTACATACT
This sequence comes from Phoenix dactylifera, assembly GCF_009389715.1. Classification (NCBI taxonomy): domain Eukaryota; kingdom Viridiplantae; phylum Streptophyta; class Magnoliopsida; order Arecales; family Arecaceae; genus Phoenix; species Phoenix dactylifera. The sequence continues at coordinate 137,290 of NW_024068207.1, forward strand.
ACCCCGGCCGAGGATTTACGAACTCAGTCTCATAAATCACATAGGATCTCTCTTAACCTATCAAAATCGATAGATTCCATCTAGATGCACCCCTACTCCTACAATGAACCTACTGCAGTCAATCTGCACCACAAGAACCCAATTGGCTAGGGCTCATGTTTATGTGCTCGTCAAACTACAGCAACCTCACTGTGAATAGCCGAGGCATCGCAGGTCAAAGGACCAGTCATACAACTGCAGCATCAAGTAAGTCACTGACGAGTGGATAGACATCCAAGTGACTACTTGCTATGGTCACGCTCAGTACCCTTGTTCTCTAACAAGCACTTGCACAATTGCTCCAGTGTCGCCACACTGTGGACTCAAGACTCGTCCATCAAAGAAAGCGATCTGTGCACTAATCTCAGCGGATCGATCACCGTCCTCGTGATGATCCATCGATTAGGAGCAATTCAGAAATTAATCACCAATGACACATGCCTCAAATTCTCAACTCTTGAGAATATGCGTCATTATCTTATTAATTTCTTGGACGATTCATGGACACATAAGAACATGAATGAAAAGAATGCCCAACTTAATAAATTCATAATTAGGTCAAATACAAATTTATGTCCCGGAATAAAATAATGCGTCAGCCAAATTGGCTTCTAGGGCATACTTCTAACACTGCCAACCATCGGAGTCGACTCGAGTTCTTCGGAAGTCGACTCGGCTCTCAGGGTCCAAAATAACTTCTCTGTCTTTCTGTCTATAACTCCCTGGAGTCGACTCGTACTACCCTGGAGTCGACTCGCCAAGCATCGGAGTCGACTCGCGCTCTTCAGGAGTCGACTCGTTGACAGGTTCTGAGATGGATCTTTCTGTCCGTCTGTCTGTTCTCAGTCGGAGTCGACTCGTAATGTACAGGAGTCGACTCAAGCCTGTGCCAGTGCTTCTGATACGCTTGGAGTCGACTCGTAATCTCCCGGAGTCGACTCGAGTCTCAGACTTTGGTTCAAATTGAGTTCTTTACTTATCCAAAGTGTATTGAACCAAATCTAGAGACACTTAACCATAAATTTACAAGTATTTGACTGAAACACTAGATTGAATTCATTAGTACAACATAAGATATACTCAAATGCTTTGAGCTCATCAAAATCAAATAGGGTTATAATCAATCACTCCACATTAACATACCTCTTTTTCTTGCTTTTTAATTGGGAAAAATGATTTTCTTATCAGACAAAGAGAAGACAACAAAGCAAAACAGGGCCATCAGATTTTTCACATTAAGTAACTTTATCATGCCCTTGCAAAGTGATAAACATTTCTGGCTTTCCACCAAACTCTCAGATTATCCACAACTTTCATACGCAGTTCTGTCCTTGAATTTATCACGACTCACTGGAAGAATCCCTTTCTAGTTTGATGATTTTTGCAAATGAATGATATTTTCAAACTTGTCCCACATTTTGCTGAAAACTTTACTGTTTCATCTACATGAATCTTTGACCCTTTATTCTCTCTTAAAGTTTTTCAGTCTACATAATGTAAGCTTCTTTAAAATCGGTAAGCAAGTAAGAATAAAACTTGTGCCTTTAAAAGTGAATTTGTCCATATCCTAACTATGGCCACCATGTAGCACCTGAATCAACAAAGAAATCATGGCATTTCAAGTGGGGCAAGATAGTATATCAATTTTAGCATATTGTAAAATAAATGGTGTATTCCATGAGATTTTTCTTTTTCTGATAGAGAGAGGGAGGGTGACCTACTGACACTATAATTAGGCTCAAATCCTCAAGGATGTACCACCCATGAATCAAACTAAGAACCTGTGGTTTTTAAATCAAACACTGTGACCATTGGCATAAACCTCAATTTGCAATTCTTTGAGATAATGAGTTGAACAAAAAGTAAGGTTCTAATAGTAGCAAAGTTCAGATGATGGAAGCCCTTTGAAATGCTTACTGTTATAACAGAACTAGTCACTGTGATAATGAGAAAATTATGGACAACAATGGGAAAACAACAGTGTTATTTGCTCAAGTGACTATTCCACAATCATTTTTTCCCTCAGATCGGGTTTTTTCTTCTCTCTTTTTTTTAGGAAGGGGCTACTTGTATTATAAAATATATTTTCTTGAGCTGTTATGGACATTTCAATTTTTTTCTTAAAGAAATAATATGGCGAAACCTTGAATAGTGGAAAAGTAAACAGCCATTATTCCTGTTATATAACGGATATAATAACAGGAATGGCTGTTACACTATTAAGTTCAGCTGTTGCTTAAAAATTGTCAAAAACTTACAAGTGGATGACCCAAAAAGATGAAAGTAGGATTGAAGTCCAAGTGGAAGTAACTGTATCTCATGGCAGATTTTAGTTGGAAACTCAGTCCCGAGCATCTTCTCCAGAGGCCATTTCTTGGTTGTTCAATAGTGGCTTTCAATGGGATTCATTTGTTTGGCCGTCTCAAGGTGATTATATAAAGTCAAGAGTACTCAAGATGGTCCAACAGTTATGCCAATCTTACATGAGTTAGGTTTAATATTATTGTACTTTACCAGCACTCTTATCATCCAAAACAATAGAGAAGAGGATACTTTTCTTCCATCACTTGATCTGGTGTTGTGAGAATCCAGAAAAACTATTGTGATTCTATTACTAGCATGACCGCTTGCTATGTTGCTTTGATTTGTATGCATTGATTTGAAGATTTAATCATCTCTGCAAATAAAAACCTTGTTTGTCTCTACATATCTGTTAATCAGCATGGTTGATTCCACTCAATTTAGTTAATCATCTAAAACTCAAATTGTTTATTTAATTATGATAAATATATAAATTTTTTTGGATATTCGTTTACTTAAGTATTAATGATATGGTGCACTGTGAAATCTTGAAAGTAATTAGCAAAAATAGACATGCACCAGTTGATTTTAAGAATGGATTGTTAGATGGGTCAGCCGAATCTTTAAGATAAAACATTTTAGTTATTGATTAATAGAAACAAAAATATAAGCCAGACAAGAATATACATTAGATTCCTTAGAATTTACAGAGATCTCTAACAAACCTGTATTGTGGACAGATACTCTTAAGAAGTGGCACATAAGGATAAAGAGTTCCCCAATTAACAATAACTAGAGAGCAAGCTTAACCGACGGATTTTTGTCCAACCCAAGAGGAACAGCTCTACGAGTCATGATACAAACCATCCATCTTTGAGAATGTTTTGCAACCAGCTTAGAACTTAACAGGACTCTTCTACGAGTCAGTGCCAATAAACTGGTCAATGTAACTTTGGAAAAGAGGCAAGCCAACCATGAAGCCAAAAGACCAGTTGACAGCTTGGGAGACCTGTTATATTGGTTATGCAGTTTGTGTTCATGCAACTAAGGAGCAAGTCTCCATGATTATTCAAACTGTAGATTACAACAGAAATTAGTTACTAAATAACAAAACAATTTCCAGACCACTAAAACTTATTCACTTAATCTCTTGATTAAATTTCTATATGTTATTTTATTTACTTGCACTGAGAATAAGATTTACCAAATAGTTGCTAAATTGCTCATGCTTCTTAATCCTACAAGCATATGAATTTGTAGACTATATAAACCCTTCATTAGGACATTGACAACAGAAAAACTAAACATTAAAGGTTTAAGAAACAAAGAGAACAAAAGGAAATTTCACTTTAAAAACCATTCAAAGAAAAATAGGTTTCTTATGTTTCTATAACTGATAAATCTAAGACATAAATAATCAAATTAATGGACTAAACTGATTTAGGCCCTGTTTGGGGGAGCTTTTGGAGGGCCAGAAAGCACTTTTTAGCCCTCCAAAAGTACTTTTAGATGAAAAACTGTGTTTGGTAAATTTTTCAAAAAGCTATTTCAGCTTTTGCGGGAAGCTGAAAACAGTTTTTGGGAGGAAGCTCCAATTTGGATCTTTTGGGAGGAAGTTGTTTCAGCTTTTTCGGAAAGCTGTATTTTTGACAAAAATGCTCATATTAAAATAACATAATTACATAGTTTATCTCTTTATAAATCTAAAAATCTGCTGGAGCCAAGAACCCAAGCCGTCAGACTCCCTTCCGTAAGAAAAGGTATTTTTCTTTTCAATTTTTGTATGCATCTCTTGAACCATATTTTAGAAGAAAAAAATTTTAATCCTTTTCCATACCTTCCAAAATCAATCCATTGTTTTTTTTTTATCATCAACCTCGCGGCCCACGCTGAGGTCCTCCTCGAGCGTGGACCACGAAGAAGAGCCCCTGGACCGCGGAAAATTATTTTATGAGAAATTATGGAAAATTATTATGGAAAATTATTATGGAAAATTATTTTATACTAATAATTATAATATTTTATACCTTTATTTTTGTATTATACTATAAATATAATATCATATTATATTATATCATAATACATTAATATGTTATGTTAAATAATTCAATATTATGTTATATTACGAAAAATTAATTTATACTAATAATTATAATATTTTATACCTTTATTATTGTATTATACTATAAATATTATATTATATTACATTACATTATAATACATTAATATGTTATTTTAAATAATTTAATATTATGTTATATTATGGAAAATTAATTTATAATAATAATTATGATATTTTATACCTTTATTATTGTATTATACTATAAATATTGTATTATATTACATTACATTATAATACATTAATATATTATTTTAAATAATTTAATATTATGTTATATTATGAGAAATTAATTTATACTAATAATTATAATATTTTATACTTTTATTATTGTATTATACTATAAATATAATATATATTACATTATATCATAATACATTAATATGTTATGTTAAATAATTTAATATTATGTTATATTACCAAATATTAATTTACTCTAATAATTATATTACTATTATGCTATATTAACATAATATTATTTTATATTACAATAATATTATACTATATCGTATATTTATGTATTGATTTATGTTATGTTTTATTATGTTCTGTTGTATAATACCATGCAATGTCTTTTATGGTAATTTTGTCATATAAAAGTACTTTCTCAGTTTGTTTACCAAACACAAAACAAAGTACCACAACACTTTACGAATGTAGTTACCAAACAGCAAACAGCTTTTTATAACAGCTCTACTTCAGACAGCTCTACTTCCAACAGCTCTACTGCCAACAGCTCCCCCAAACAGGGCCTTAGTAAGTTCTATGAGACCAGCACAGGAGCTAACCAAGAAAGGCAAAATTGGAAAAAAAACTAGCAAATTAATAGAGAGAGAATACACTGCATATCAAATAGCCAATGAGAACAACTAAATTATCATTACTATCATCTTTCCACCATCTACAAATTTAAAATACTATCATCATAATAGCATCAGATCTTAGACTTAGAAAATAATTTCTTTGAGAATCTGTGAAAGGAGGTTATTAGAATAATTTTTATCAGGAATTCTACTGAAATGACACTAAAAAGCATATTATAGTTCGGATGGAAATCACATGTAATATATGGGCAAGACTCAACTCTCATTTCTAAAAGTGTGACATGAATAAGGACTAGAGGAACAGTGTGATCTGTTGAACTATCAAAAGATGCTATTTAATAAATTGAACTCTAAATGGAGCCATAATATGGGCCAATCAAAATAACAGCAGTATTATAGCTAGAAGTTTTGTTGTTGTCCTCGCAGACAAGCCAGCTATAAGTTTATCCTATCAATTTCGGATCAATAATCTGAATCCTTAAGATGTTAAGAATAGACGAGCATCTGTCACTCATAGATCTGCTATATCGGTGTCCGCAAATGTCTTTACCTGAATTTCATGTTCATTGAACATTCCAATCCATTCTTTCTGAATAAGCTGTTCAAACCCTCGCAAACAATGTGAACTTTGATGGCGAAGCTGCACACAGGAAAGAAACAAAAAGTAGACATATAAGCCTTTGAGATACAGCTGCAGAAAAGAAACTTGCAATAGATGATCTTACCTGATAATTCAATCTATGATTTGAAATTAGATGAATGAACTGAATAACATTATCATTAGTAACACGTTTTTCTTTCCCACCAGGCAGTAGCTCCTCTTCTCTTTGTTCTCCGTATTCATTGTTTACAATGACAAAGTACAGTTCTAATTCTGAACATCACCTTCATAATGCTGCACACAAAAACCTCTCCTTTTGTGAGCAGCATCTTCCTATCATATCCAGACTTTGTTCCAGCCCTGTGAAGCCGATTCTATATGGCATGGGTGAACTCTGCCTCACCGATGAACAAACTAAGCCCCCGAGAATAACCACCACCACTTCAGACCCATCACTAGAGATATCATTATCATCGACGCTAGTATCATGAGATGAACTAAGCAAGCCAAGATATGGTAGCTCTAGTGTCTCGCTGTCATCTTCCTGAACTGGTATATCATTAGCTACCTTAACTGATGGTTCCCCTTGGATTTGCACTGCCTACTACCATGACTAGCCCTACAGGCCCGTGCACTGTGGCATGACCCAAACATCTGCCAATCGGATTGCCAATGAGTTCTCTAACTCCTATCAGGTCTCCTTTTTAGTCTCACTCATGGTGAGTGAAATATTCTTCTCTGTGAAACTGTCCATCTCATGCGCGCACACCTCCTCACGATGGTTATATCTAGTCATGGAGGATCCCCTATCTCATCTAGCACAGGCTCATCTCGAGCCTGCTGATCTACAACCCATCGAATCATAGGATCATCATCATTACAAACAAAATCATCAGCAAAGAGGTCTTCTTATCTGTTCTCCTTGACTTGGTTCTACCTCTATCACAACCTTATATTATAGTGCACGAAAATCAAGTTGTGCAACCTCTTGCTTGTCAAGTGATTTAGCTTGTTATAGTCAAGGTACTTCTATTCCAGTTGCAACATGCATTGTACCAGCCGAACTGGGGTTTGTATGGACAAGTAGACAAGCCAACCAGGATGCCCCACTTCAAACACTATCAGCAACCCAGGGCAGTAGACAACCCTCTAGGGGCAGCAAGGACAGTATGTACAGCAAGTCCAAAGGGAAAGCACCAGTTATCGATCCATTGAGGTAGCTGATGACATTTCAACTAGGAAGATGAGAATAAGACATCGAAGCCATCACATCCCAGCTTGCCTATATCATCTCACAATATCAGCGATGACAATAATGGCAATTCTCGTGATGAGTCTAGAGGTCAGGATAGATGGTCTGGAGATGGTGGCAGTTATTCTCCACGGTTCAGTCCATCCACCGGCTAGGCAGAGTTCATACACCACATGGGATCAGATCTTCACAATCTGAACAAAATCTAGACATGACAAGGAGATATCATACAGAAGGAGAGGATCCAAGGATATTGCAACTCATGTCACACTCAATCAGAATTATGGGGGTAGATATATAGAAATTGGAGAGCTGGTTGAGATAAGCTATGTTCAGGCTTAGGAGGATTATAGTACCTGGAATATTAGAAGCCAAGCTGATGGCAAAAATTAGGCAGGCGGTGAAAGGAGATAAGTAGCCGAATAAGAATACATGAGAGTTGTTATGCCGAATGGGAGAATGGACCTTTGTATAGATCTGCATGTGCATCGGATAGCTACAATGCATGACACATCTCATCTTATGCAGGAGGTGGACCTTCTATTGGATCAGATAGTGGACTGTCTGCTCCATCCATGTATGATCATTAAGCATTCCTCTACTCATTTGAGGGGATCCGAATGTGCACATTGTCCCTCCTACGATATAGGTATAGACAGGGGATAGAGTACGGTGCTACCTCCTAGCAGGGAGGGTCAGTCTCCTATGACTACCACATACATAACTATAGTATCGAAAGCTTCATCGGGTTACAATCAAGCATCTTATGACCACCAAGGATGGGGAAAATATCTTGGTTGGTAACAAGATACCAAGTAAGGACTATGAACAAAACTCGAACATCTACGAGGACATAGACATCCTCCTTGAGATTAAATTTATAAAGTAAATTATTGTACATTCTCTTTTTACAATACTATACTTTATTTATCATTTTTAGTTATCAATACAGCTAGTTTATTAATCCATGTGAACTCAATCAGTTCAATACCAATGTCGACACTCAAGTATTGCACATCCATCCATTGAAAATGCAACTAAAACACTAAAAAATTTCACACCAATAGCAAAACAAGCCTTAAGAAAAAAGGAAAAACTAAAAGAAAGTGAGACTTTTGGAATCCTAGTAAGGTACCGAGACAAAGCCTAATACCGTGTGTTGGTATGTGATGAACTAGCAACGTAACAATCTGACATAAGCCAATACCAACACGATACTAACTTTAGAACCTTGATTTGGACGATGTTAAGCCTGGCCCACCAGGATCACTCGCAATCCCTTGTATGTATAAAAATGATTACCTTTGATTTGATGTCAATATATATATATATATATATATATATATGTTTAAAAAAATACAGCTACAGTCAAGGTATACTCATGTTGACATTATACAATAGTATATTAGAGGGTATGGTTTGCCATACCGTCCCGAATCGAGCGGTACGGAGCATACCATACCGTACCAATTCAATATCGGTATCCGGTATGGGTGGTGTATCGACACTCGGTACACCAAAAAAATTTCTTATCGTACCGTACCAACATTGTGATGGTGTGGCACCAGTACAGGGTCCAGTACCGAAACGACGAACTTTGTTAGGGGGCGTTTGGTATGACATGAATACCCTAGGATCAAGGGTGATCTAGGTGAAGATAACGAGATCACTATGTTTGGTTGCACCCCGGTGATTCTACGTGGCAGTGATTCCAGATTATCCCCATTTCTCAAATCATCACATAACCCGGTGATGGTAAACCCATCCCTGAGGATAGTTATCCAAGATCACCCTAGCGCAACGATATTGAACTGCAAGACGATGACCAAAATGCCCCTCATAATCGCCACACGTCTTTCGTGAGAAGGAACTCCATCCTCTCAAATAACTCTATGCAAACAAAGGAAAGGTTGGTTAGGGTTTTCGTGTCATCCTCTCCACGGAAGAGAAGGAACTTAGAGGAAGAGGATGAGGAGAGATTGCCCCCATTTTTGACTGTGGAGAGTAGGAATAGAAGAGTCTCTCCTCTGAGCATTGTTTTATACGGTGGTTAAGAGGAGAGACCGAGGAAGAGCAAAGTCTCACATCTGCAACCATCCCTCTTTTAGCCATGGAGATATCGAAGAAGAGGAGAGGAAATGGAAGCGTCATCCCCTTTTTTTTGTGAGATATGCTCATATCTGGTGCAGAGAATAATTTAGTACTAGGATCAATTTTGTTTTCTTTATAGCATAATCTCTTGCACTCTAAATGAATTTCAGATGAAGTTTTTTGATAGGACAGAGAATCAATGTTCTCATCACAAAATTTCATGCTATCCTAAATGCTATACTTGGTTACGCATGGACTACAGTGAAACAGAGAAGGAAACAGTTACGCAGTGCACCTCTACATATTTGAGCCTTTCTTTTAATTAGCTATTTTCTGTGTAGGATATTTAAATTTGTAGTGGTATACTGGTTTATTTTGCAATTCTAAACTTGCACTGGACATAACTGTCAGGATGTAAATAAGTGGGATGACTCCATCGCTTTCGAGAGACAAAACTTGAGCCAATCATTGCAAAGTTCATATCCCTGATCTGCAATATCAGCATGATGAAACAGCAAATGTTTGATATAGGCAAGCAACTACTGTATTTTATTTCCTACAAACTCTAATTGTAGTTTTGAATTGACATTGTCAAAGAGACAGTCCATAAGTATAATCTTATGTTAGTCTAGCAGTCAAAATACAATCATGAAAATAAATCATAGAATAGACCTGGCCCACACCCGAAATCATGAATCACACACAAATGGAGCTTGAGTGCCAACTTCCAAGTGATTATTAAATTTACAAATAATCATGTCCAAAATGTAACATGGCCGCACATAAATAGAAAGTCAAAAGCTTGAACCTAAATTTAAAATCCTTAGATCTGTCGTACTAAGAATTGTGTCTGAATCTTAAATCTGAAGCAAGCTTACTCGGGACCAAGCTACATCCAAGCCCAATCTACCCACTTCTATGTGATCAAATTGCTCAATTAACAGAATCAAACGGAACTGGATAGCCTGCAAATCCATTAATTAGAATCAACACGCAGATTCTAGGCCAGCCCAGATCCTTGAGAAATTTTGTACTTGAAAGGGACCCAGACCATGAAAATAAATTCACTGGCTATTGGGTCAGGTCATGGTGGCCTTAATAGAATAATAAGAACATGCTGCAAATGGTTGACCCTAAAAAGATTTAACTATAATTCAATATGTCCAAACTTGATGTCAAGAAGCACGGTCTGCTATGTGAGCACCGTACCGATTGCCTAGTGACACGAGTCGATACGGGCCCGCGCTGTGCCGGGTCTATACCAACACAGTAGAGGAGGCAGAGAAGAGAGCGAACCGGAGAGAGGAAAAGGCAGAGAGAGAGAAGGGGGAGAGGGAGGGACAAGGAGGCCGGCGGAGGCCATTGCCCAGACAGGAGGCGGAAATCGTAGTTAGTCCTTGTTTTGTTCGAAATAGGGATCCGGACGCTAAAAAATTTTGCTATTTTCAAGTGAAGTCGGCAAATCGTTTGTCAACTTCACTTAAATATCGTGAAATTAAAAAAATATTTTTTAAAAAAATTAAGTGAAGTCGGCAATTGGTTTGCCGACTTCAACTTAAAATCTGCAAAAATAAAAGGGGCACCCTCCGGGCTCCTAAACTCCCTCTTTCTCTCTTTTCCTCTGTTTCCTTCTTCTTCTCCCCCTCCAGCGATGGCGTCTCGGTTTGGTTACCGAAATCGTTTCGGTCCGCCGCTGGTATGGCTCGGGACGCCCCAAACCGGACGGTTCGGGACGATTCCGCCGACCATGTCAAGAAGAGTATTTTTGATCTATCTATTCCCACCCCATGTGGGGTGAGCTTAGTTTACCTTGTGGGGTCAATGGAGATGTTATTTGCACTTCATTATACTAGAGATATATCATATCTAGAACTAGAACATAGTCTAATTTTCTAGAGGTAGGGGCCATTAGAAGTAGTCTATGACAAAATGATAGGGCCGCCATAAGAATCAGCATATTTGCTCACATTCTTAATTCATGAGAATTGAAAATACATAAAGGGCATGTTTGGTTGGAGGAAGTTAGATTCTAGAATGGGAATGGAAATGACTGACTCCTATTCCCCTGTTTAGTTAGGGAGAGTCCCATTTCCATTCCGATTCTAAGAGAAATTATTTGAATGCCCCAATCCCCCAAAATCCAATCCGGATTCTCACCTAGCATTCAAATCTTATTACGACTTTGATCTGACTCCGGTTACGAACCAAACGCGTCGGGGAATATAACCATTCCACTTTCCATTCCAATCCATTTCGATTCCAATTCCGGACGTGAACCAAACACACCTAAGAGATCTACCTGACCTATGTCATGGGCAAGGTTTGTCGTCTCGGTACCAGACTCCAAACTTGTACCACACTAGCACTTTGTTGGTACAATACAGTACAGAGTCTTTTCAGTATACCGAGTGTTAGTACATTATCCGTACCAGATACCAGTACCAAACCAGTACAGTATGGTACAGTGCGTCCCGTACCACCCGGTTCAGGCCAGTACGACAAACTATGGTCATGGATATTTTTGGTATTGTACGGCTAGTGATCTTAGATTCCAATGACATACCAAATAGATTACTTGTGGATATCCGAAGATCTTTAATCGCTAAGAACATGGCAGACCAAATGAGATCATTTTAAATCACTAGAGATTATATTACCCCAGGATGAGGATCACCGGTGATCTTATAACACCACGGTGATCTCATTTGGGTCACCAAATGCCCCCTTAAGCATTTCAAACACAACACACTTCCTGGTTCTAACACTGTAGAACTAAGATGTTGTACCATGTGCTGATGCAAAATGGTATATAGGGGCATAGCAGCAATGATACCCTAACACTGTAGGACAGTACAGTTGGCACCAGCTGTTAAGCATCGGTGCTTCCATCCACAATTACAAGTACACATTAATATATAAATTAAAATAAAAAAGAAAAAAGGTCCACAGCAGTTTTATGTACCTGGCTCAGAAGTTCAGATATTACATCCTTGGATCCAAGGTCCGTCGTACCGGTACCGGTCGGCGTACCGGTGGCCGGCCGGACCGGTACGGTACCGGTCCGGTCCATACCGGCCGGTACCGGTACCGTACCGGCCGGTATGCGGTGGTTTCAAAAACCACAGCGCGCGGCGCTGTGGTTCTAAAAAAAAAAATCAAATCGTACCGGTGGCCGGTTCGCACCGGTACGAGGCCGGTACCGGCCGGTTCGGATAAAAAACCGGGATATACCGGTTTTTTATCCGTTCCGGTACCGGTCTAGGACCGGACCGGTACGTACCGGCCCGTACCGGCCGGTACGGGCCGGTACGGCATTCCATACTTGGATCTGTTTTTGATACTTTCCACAGACAGCTTCTTATGTCCGGAGGACAGACTGGTTGAAAATTTTTGTGATGAAGAGGCATGCATAGGTATTGTCCAGAGGAGCTGCCATAGGGCCTGCAAAAGAGATCATGCCTCAAAATGAATTGCATTTCACTTATATATGGACATAGTTATAAAAAACAAGATACATGCACCATAATCTAATTACAGTTTAGTCACTGCATTAAGCCAGTCATCATACTCTAGAAACATTCATAATGAAGTTTTTAAATAACAAATTACCTGCTTTAAAATTACAATTAAAGATCTAGTATCTTTCAGTGAGAGTGGTTTCCCCTGCTCATAGAACTCCTCATTATCGACAATCATCAGCATATGCCTGATAGATCATAGAGTAATGTGCCAGTTACAATGCTATATTGAAGCTTTTTTAGCAGGCAAACCTTCCAATTTTTTGATGTAAGGAAATGACAACACATTCACGGAACAGGGGCAAGAAAAACAAAAGATCATAGAAACAAATAGTTTTTGAGCAATATCAAGATCAGATAAGCAGCCTTACTTGTATACTGGGCAGAAAACAGCCAGAGGCAATAGCCAACCTGAAGTATCTCCAGGTAAATGTGCTGTTAGCTTAGAATATATTGGCCATCTGGTATTCTCACGGCATCCTTTTATGAAATTCCAAAGTGCAGGAACAAGCTCAGTTCTGTAAGCTAGTCCAGTCATCATGAGTGCAAGAGGCAGTGTACTGAATGTAACATGAAGGAAAGCACAAACAGCACTTATAGCTTCCACCTCCTCACTGGATGGCCCATCCCTATCAGAAATATCAGCATGTAATGTATCTCTAAACAAAGCGCACCTGTTCAGAATGTAAATTTCAGCTCCAGGAAGAGACAATAATCCACATATGCATAGAGAGGAATGGACCCTTATGGAAGGTAATTGGCTAAAACAATTAATAAAGATGTAGCATACCAAATGCAGAAAAAGGCATAAATCCATTGCACTGCATATTTGTCTTTCCAAATCAATATTCAGAGTTTCCTTGAACTCTTCTTCCATGATTACATCATTGTCACTTGGTTCTGAACACTCATCACAGATACATTAAAAGAACCTTACAAGTTAAAACACCGGAATAAGAAACCAAAAAAAAAATGGCGGAAAAAATAGAACGAAAGCAATCTCATTATAGCAGTAATAAGCATCAAGGGGATCTGGTTGTAACATATACTACTCAAAGTTAAAAGCCCACCAAAAATGCATGTCTCCAAAAACTAAATTCAAAGCGTGATATTTATTAGGACCATCGGCAAATGCTCTCAGATTTGTACCACTAGAGGTACAACTGGTGCAACACAGAATTTAAGAAAAGACCTCACGTGTTGGATTTAGCTATCCGCATATTTGGATATGACCTCCACAGCAGTATTATCAGCCAGAGGACCCCTCTCGAAGCTGAGCTTCAGTGAGCTTCAGTATTATCAACTGGTTTTAAACCACAACAAAGGTATTGTCAGGGTCCGAAGGATGTACATATGGCAAAGGCAAACGAAGAAGGCTTTGAATTTTGAAGCTATAGATCACTAGGCTATGAGGCAGAAGGCAAGATGGCAGGCATAAGCAAATGGAGGGAAATGGAGAATCTAGCTCTTGCATCAGTTGGATGAGGAGGCATTTCATTGGCCGAAGAAAGTTGATCAACTTCTACTTTGACCAAGGGAAAAAATATTGGAATGACTAGCAAGACAATGCAATTACTTGTTATTTGAAGGGTACTCTGGTAATATAATTCCTACAAATGTGCCTAACATCAAGCATTTGAAGTACTCTAGAGCCTGGAGAATATTGTCCAGAAAATTGTTTTGGAAGTTGTCGAAATGATAAACATGTAAAATTGCAAATAATATTTAAAGAACTGGGTTATAAACACAAATAAATAATAATAACAATTGACAAACAATACTATATTAAATAATTTATTTTACAACTTCTGACTAACAATCTGCAATAATTCGTAATTACGAAATATGATCATTACCAATGGTTATGATTTATGAATATAAGTATGCCACAGGTGCTTGGTCTAAGTGCCATGACATTTATCAGCTGCCAATAGTCAACCAGTATAGGTCATGACCAAGCTACGACTGCATTTTTATCAAGATAACATGTAACTCATAATTGAGTTAAGTCTAATGGAATCGTAATTTTGGGGACTGGTCAAAAGTATGCATTTCAACTACTAAATACAACTTTAAGGCCACTATAAGAGATCAAGACAGATAACCAGCATTGTTTCCATAAATGTCCAAGTTGACCACTAACAGCAATGGCATGGTTATCTTCAATTAACTAGTGGCTAAAATTATTTGAGAAATTCATTGAACTATACTGAAAGTTCCTTTTCTCTATCTCAAAGTTCTGTTCAATTAACTAGTGGCAAAAATTATTTGAGAGGTTCATTCAACTATACGAGTTATTCTTTCTCTACAATCTTCACTTTAATTTGCATATTTCATTTTTCAACAAGCAAAGCATATAGTGATGCAATTACTTGTGAAATACACTGTTCTTTTAGTATGTATGAAAAATGGCAGTAAGCT
The DNA here is from genome assembly GCF_009389715.1 of Phoenix dactylifera. Classification (NCBI taxonomy): domain Eukaryota; kingdom Viridiplantae; phylum Streptophyta; class Magnoliopsida; order Arecales; family Arecaceae; genus Phoenix; species Phoenix dactylifera. The sequence goes on from NW_024068207.1 coordinate 152,456, forward strand.
TGGGACATGCTTTAATCTTGAATGTAAAGCAAACGTATGAAAAATTAGTGTTTCCTTCATATGAACATAAAATAAAATAAAGGGTTGACAATATAAGCAACAAAATTAGTCTTCCTAGATCATATACAAAAGAACAGCAATTCACATGATAAACAGCTTAAAACCCAGTCACAAGTTTTTAAAGGCCCCTTACTGTATTAGAAGCACAGTTTCGTTCAGACAAAGCAACACCAGCAGCCTCTAGAATTCCAAGCAGGCAGGCATAGCCTGGATATTCAAGTGCTGCATCATTCGGAAGGACACGGACATGATTAGGCAAACATGATGCCATCTGATGAATATAATATTTGCCCAGTCCCTTGGTTGAAAAACCCTGAAACACCAATAGCTTAATCCAAGTAGAAACACTTAATATAAGACCAAAGTAACAGCTTGTGAATAAACCACTGGCATGCAAAGAAGGTATAACTTTTTTATGGCCACTCAAGCCTAGTCACTGTAGCTAACTTGATAGATTTCACACATACAATTAACAACATAATTTACACTCACCCAATAACTAGACCTTTAATTTTTGACTTAGATTATACAATTTACATTAACTCCTTGTAGAAGGACTTAATAATTTTAAAATCAATCATGTCATCTAAATTGAAGATCCAAACCATTGAATATAAGCTACACCACAAAAAATGCCTAGCAACCAGAATTAGCACATTTTGGTGGTTTTTAAACTATAGATCAAGTCAGTACAAAAATGAATAGTATCAATTGCACTAGTGTAATAAAATAGATGATAGCACACAGAAGTTGAAAATCCATTTTTGGATCATGATCTACATATCTTAAAACATGTGTGATAAGTTCATTAGGTTTTGATAATTAAATGATAGTAAAACATAGCATCACGCTATTAAAATCATCCATTTGAGCACCTTCTTGATGATTAGTTTAGAGACCACCAAAAAACATGAATTTTGGTTTTTAATCATTTTTTTAGTATAAATCATGTTCAATAATTTGGATCTTGAATTTGTACAGTCCATCATTGCTTGTAAATCATTAACTCCTTTTCTGAAGGAATTAATGTAAAGTGTGTAGCTCAAATCTTAATTTTTTATCAGTTGTAGGAAATTTCATAATTTACTTCAGAATTAGCTATAAAATAGGTTTCAGATTAGTTCAAGAACAATTTAATGTAGTCGTACACAAGATATTCCGAACCGGTACCGCCGGCGTACCGGTGGCCTATCGAACCGGTTCCTCGCTCTCGGTACCATTTCGGTATCGGGCCCGTACCGAGAGCCGAAGCCGGAGAAGACGAGATGAAAGAGAGAGCGTGCGGGGGAGGGAGGGAGAAGGAGAGGCCTCCACCGCTCGCAGAGGGCCATAGGGGGCCGGTGGAGGCTGCGGGGCAGCGGCAGAGCCTGCAGGGGGGCGGCAGAGGCCGCGGCGGCGTCCCCTATTTCTTTTGAAGCAGGGGACGCGACCGCGGAAAAAAATTGAAATTTTTTAAGTAAAGTCGGCCTCAAATTTTTTTCCATTGTCGCGTCCCCTATTTCTTTTGAAACAGGGGACGCGGCTGCGACCGCGGCCTCCGCCGCGCCCCCGCGGCCCTCCGCGGGCGGTGGAGGCTTGTCCTTCTCCCTCCCTCCCTCGCTCTCTCGCCGCGGGGGCGCGGCAGAGGCTTCTCCTTCTCCCTCCCTCCCTCGCTCGCTCTCTCCTTCTCTTCTTCTTCCCTGGCTCCGGCTGGGTTCTCTCGGTACGGGCCTGGTACCGTTTTCCACAGCTAAACCGTACCGGTCTGGATCCGGACCGGTACGGTACAGGCCGGTTCAACATATCATGGTTGTACATGGTGAAATTTTAACATGAAGAATTTCTTTACCACATCATCCAACTTATATGGCTCTGACTCCCTTCCAGAAATTTCTACTGACAGAAGCGCCTATTCTAAAAGTCATTGTCCTAATATATACATCTACATAGATATCCTGAAGAAATTTACCTCCTTGAAGTATGGTAGACGATGCCATAGAAAAGGAATGGTAAGAAGTTGTGAGGAAAAACTCCATTGTGGGTCAACATTTGAACAACAACATGGATGCTGACAAATATGTGAAGCAATTAGGATAAGAACATGCTCCAAGGAAGATACACTTTCACGGGACTCTAGAGTCTTCACATTTTGCTGCATCAAAGACATTTCTATCAGGAAGATCACAGCATGAGGATACAAATAAAGGCACTACACAATTTTGGCTATTTTCTTTCTTTGTACATAATGTGTACTAATCAAGTTGATGTCATCTTGTAACATGTAATTTGGTATATAATTTAAAATAAAATGCTTACCACACCAGTTAGGAGCATGCCACGCAACAAAGAGAAAACTTTTCTCTGCAGGAGATAATCAATAACCTTGCAGACCCATGGAAGATCGGGATTTGTTAAACAAACTACTGTTTCTAGCAAGATGATTGCAGGCATGCTAGAGTATTAGGATGGCATCAGAATTTGATTTTTCAAATGACTCCTACACAAAGAGAAAAAAAAAATAAGATCAGGAATTGCAACCGATGCCACGTAAAAAGGGACTCACATGTAAATATGTGCATTATAGATAGCTCTAGCAACAAAAATAATTAACATTGTATCAAAAGTTTGCAGAAACAATTAATTAATGCATGGAAAACTCAAGAATGCTTACAGTTTTATGGAGAGTTAAAAAAAAACAGTAGTTCTGTAGATATTTTGGGCATAGCATGGTAAATATATCTAGACCACCACTATATATATTAAGGCAAGATGTTGAACAGTAACAAGCAATTCTATTTTTAAGTTAATAGAAGATGAATTCAGCTCTAATAACCATCAAAATCTCCACTAGCAGTTCACTTGAAAAGGCCATTTAAAAAAATATATATCCCAAAATTCATTTACAAAACTCTCACAAAATGTCTAATCCATAATGATAGCTTGAGTACTTTTATTGAAATATCAATACTTAACTTTCAACCGGACACTATAGAATGTTGTGCTAGGAGATCAAGGACTTCATTGTCGTTAACAAGACCAAATTTCCTACACAAATGGAACATCCTTACCTACTGTTGGTTATACACTTATAGAGTTATACTAATCTAAATTTTAAATCTGACTTAGGCTTCAGCCTGCATTACTTTCTATTCAAAATCCCACTTCATAGAAAAAAAATTATGATGGATGATCCGATAACAGGGGCAGCCCAATGCATTTGGAGGCCTAAGGCGAATTCAGTGAATGAGGCCTTTTTTTTAATAAAAAAAAATTTTATAAGTATAAAATACTTAAAAAATTGATATGGAAATATATAGCTGTCAAGTACACTATTTCAACAAAGATGCATGAATCTAATAAAGATAGGCAAGATGCCTCTTCAGTTTAATATAATTCTTGAATGGAAGCATGGAAAAGTAATTCCTCTAAAAGAAGGCCATGAAACTAATTAAATAACTGAGATAATGCTTGGCAATACTGTTTACCATGTCAAGCAAGAGCGGAATAGGAAAAGGTTATCCCATGGCATTTCGTGGTCAAGGTAAAGAAAAAAATTTGTCCAGAAAGGGACCTCTCTATAAGAGAAAGTAGGGGCATTATGGGAAATTCACTCCATCTAATTAATAAAAGTCCCATCCCACCATCTCCCCTTCAAGTGAGTACCCAAGCAGCAACTGCAACATCACAGCACAGCAGCCATTCAACCCCCTCTCTCCTTTTCTCTCTCTACCACCCAAGAGGGGAGAAGAAACAGAGAGGAGAAAATTAAAAGGATCTCCACCCTCCAAGAAGTCCATCTCCAATCCCCCTATCTTTCTTGCTGATGGCCCAGCTGGATCACGAGTAATGTGAGGGAAGGAAAACCAAGACCAAAACCAAAAAAGAGAAGGGATGAAAGATAAGAGTGGCTTCAGACAAGTGTATCAAGCCAACCAAATCCCTCCTCTCTCTCTCTCCGCCCAAAACAAAACTACTGTCCCCAACTTCCCAAATTGCCCCTCTGCAGGCCAGGAAACTCTCCACGTCCCTTCCATCGAGGGGGAAGACTCGTAGCCAGCTCTTGTTCCCGTTTTTATATGGGGCCTTTGCTTCCTTTTGGTCACGGTCAGACACAGAAAACAAGGTAAGGAACCTCCCTCCCCCCCCCCCTCTCTCTCTCTCAATCTCTTTCTCTCCTCTCCTCTCTTTATTTCATTGCAAGTCGGTGCCTTTTTGCCTTCTCCCTTCCTTCTGTGGTTATCTTCTCTTTGCCTCCCGGAGGCCTTTCTTTGGGCCAACGCCTTAGGCGACCGCCTCGGTCGCCTAGGGCTCGGGCCGGCCCTGCGGACCGATAACCACCATATGAGGTTTTCAGTGTCACAGAACCAGTGCATGCATCATCCTAACAGCAAACAATCAGGACTTGACTCAATGACAGCTACCCTCAGTGAAAGGACAATCTTAAATGAACTTAATAATAAGCCAACGAGATCCTTTTGATGTGGATGATGAAAAAATTGTTTTTTTTCCAATTATATTTTCCATTATTATCAATACAGAGCTCGAAAGTACAAATTTGAAGGACAAAGACGTACCAGACATTTAGATTCTCCAAACCTCACTTCTAAATGATTAAAAGGCATGGGAAACAAAAATTAAAAGTGCTCATTACTGCAAGGCCCAAGCAGCTATTTCAAAAACTGCATGACATGTGTAACTCGCCTATTCTGATAGATTTCTTGCAGACAGATATATGCAAGTTTTTTTACTCTATGCTCCACAAGAAAATGTTTTGAAGAGTAATCCAGGCCGGCAAAGAGACAATATTCCCTGTAAAAAAGAAAATCATGTCAGCAATAACAAAAGATCCAACTAGAGTGAACCAATCACTACAAAAATAGTAGAATCCAACAGAACATTGGACAAGAAGTCAAGAAAAGGCAAAATAAGAAGAAGTGAAGCACTAAAGTAATTATTTAATTTGTCAAGGGAGAAAAAGAAAGGCAGAGGATGTCATTGAAACCAGATATGCCATCAGAGCAAACACCTAAACGTGCATCTTTTGATTGGTTAACAGAGATCTAAGAGAAGCAATTAACGAGAAACATGTCAGGAAGAGAGCAAGCACAAGATTAAAAATCACAACAGGTAGCTGTCAAACCCAATCCCCACCCCTCAGCCTCTATCCCCATCTCTGATCTCTTTCTAGATTGGCTGCATTATGTTTAGCAACAGCTATAAGCAATCTGTGCACTGTTTTGGCATGCTAACTTAAATCTCAAGGACAAAGTTGAAGCATCCTTCACTGTAAGAAGGAAGCAGCTACGAGCAAGCATGACCAACTCAATATATTCACCAACTCGACACTTCATATGACAATCACTCTAAATTCTTCACCCTTCAAGGAAAGAGCACTTCAATTCCAATCAAGTCAACCTTTCAAATATTTGGAGGAACTTCTTAGAACCTTCTCATGATATATATAATATTACAACATTCCCCATTCCAAAACCTTGATGTCTCTGTGATTTCCAAGAAACTGCCATTGGATTTCATTTGATTACTGTTGTACAAAGGTGAATTATTTAAACACACTAATCAACATTTTCTCCAATCTTAAATTATGATAATTCACCTAATTATTTAACTTATCAAGATACATTGAGTGGATTATTTGCAAAACTAATAATGACAATGGTAGGAACATAATCAAAGGAAGTATACAAATCCAATAGTTTACGCTCAAATAGTAGAGAGCCAAACCAGATGAGCAAGAAAAAACAAGGGAAATGCAGAGACGGCACAGAAAAAGGTTGTGATAGAGAATTTAGATCTGGCCAATGATTTCAGCTGGCATCTACCCAAGGTATGTCGTACCGGTGCCGGTAGGCATACCGGTCGCCTACCGGACCGGTACCGAACCAGCCAACAGCGCGCAATGCGCGCGCGGCGCGCCGTGGCATTAAATGCCACAACCACAATGCCACAGCAAGTTGTAGCATCCCGTTGTGGCATTAAATGCCATAGGCATTTAAATGCCACAAGACTCGGTGCCGGTTCGCACTGGCCAAATCAGAAGAAACCGGTCCGATTCCGTCTGGTTCACTCTTGTACCGGCCCCATACCGCTCAATTTCGACCCCATTTTTCACTGCAAAACCAGACCGATCAAATATCGGACTGATCCGGTACGGGCTGAACCGGCCGGTACGGGCTGGTTCAACATACCATGCATCCAGCACATCTAGTTTCTTATGACATTTCCACGAAAGATCCATCAAACTACCCCCATCTCCATCATTGCTTTAGCTCTTTGCAGCAACCATTGGCAAATAACTCATATGATTAACTTATAGTAGGGTAGAAGCATAATGTTTACCATTTGCTGCAGATTTCGTTGATGATGTAGTGCTTTTGACTAGAAAATTATAGTATTAGCTGACAATCTTTCACCATAATGCAGAGTAGAAGTACATGTAATATAAACAAAGCAAATAAAATTCCTTTATTAAAAATATTAGGCAAGAGATACTAAGCTAGATGATTTTCCGCTCAAACACAATTAAAACCCCAAATATACATTTAAGAAAGGTTGGCCAAATCGAACCAAACCGGACCGAACCGCCCGATTCCGCCTATACCGAGCCGACTCGGTTCCATTAAATTTGGTTCCGGATCTAAACCGGCCTAAACGGGTTCCGAACCGGCCGAAACCAACCGAAAAAGGCTGGAACTGGCCAAAACCGGCTAGTTCCTTTCGAACTTGGCGGGAACCGTCCAGTTTGCACCGAGTCGACCCAGTTCAGAACCAACCCCCCTTACCCCTTGCATTTTTTGTTAAAAGATGTTGGAAAATTCTTCCCAGCATCTTCTCCTCTGTTTAGTTTAGATCTTATCCCCAATTTGCAAAATTACACCGATTCAGCACAATTGAAGGAAGATCCAAACCTAAATAAGGTGTACTTCCTCTTCCCTATCTCATGTTCTCTATTTTTCGGGGCTCGAAAAAATAGCTAATTTACAAAATAAGGAAAGATCGTGTCAAAATTTTTGATTTAGGCTTCATATTACAATATATTGTAATCTATGGATGAGCTAAACAATGACATAAAAAATTTTATTTTTTATTATATATAATTTTTTAAAAAATTAAAAATATATTTTTGAATTAAAAATGATTAATATATATAATAAAATTTTAAAAAAATTGTAAAATCAGAAGCGTATTTAGGGGCATGCAAGCTACTCTCCAAAAATATTTGGTGTCTATTTATTTAAATTTTGATGTGATCATGTACACAGTGACCTAGACCTAAATTTGAAAAAAAATAAAAAATAAATAGCCTTAAATGCATATCCACAGGCCTAAAAAAATATATGTAGCATCCATTATTGGATTCTATATGCATCTGAGATGAAATTAATTTTTTTAAATACCTATATTTTAAAAAAAATAAATTTAAAAAATAATTAAAAATATATAATTAATACCAAAATTTATAAAAAATTAGTAGTACTTATTGAATAATTCAAAAGTATTTTCTGCAGTAGAAAACATATTTTCTGAATTTACGATATTTAAACATATTTTAAAATTCAAAAATTATTAAAAATATATAATAAATAAATATGAAAAATTAGTATTATGTATTAGATAAATTAGATGTATTTTTTGAAATAAAAAAATTATCTTCATTGTAACGAAATTTTATTATTTTTAAATAATTGATAAACTAGCGTACTTAATAAACTGGCAGGAATGGAACCATCAAAGAAAAAGAAACCAGAGCATGACATTGGTTGGGATCATAAGCAAATGCTCTCGGATCGGCACCATTAGAAGTACAACTGGTATGATACAGAGTTTAAGAAAAGAGGGATAACCTTCTCATGATATATATAATATTACAACATTCCCCAATCCAAAACCTTGATGTCTGTGATTTCCAACAAACTGCCATTGGATTTCATTTGATTACTGTTGTACAAAGGTGAACTATTTAAACACGCTAATCAACATTTTCTCCTATCTTAAATTATGATAATTCACCTAATTATTTAACTTATCAAGATATATTGAGTGGATTATTTGTAAAACTAATAATGACAATGGTCGGAACAAAATCAAAGAAAGTATACAAATCCAATAGTTTACACTCAAACAGTGGAGAGCCAAACCAAATGACTTGGGAATCTACAACAAAGAATTCAGGGACAATATAATACAAAATTAAGAATTATGTTGAGCAAGAAAAAACAAGGGAAATGCATAAGACAGCACAGAAAAAGGTTGTGATAGAGAATTTAGATTTGGCCAATGATTTCAGTTGGCATCAAGCCAAGGTATGCCGTACCGGTACCAGTAGGCGTACCGGTCGCCTACCAGACCGATACCGAACCGGCCAACAGCGCACAGTGTGCGCGCGGGGCATTTAAATGCCATAAGTTTCGGTGCTGGTTCGCACTGGCCAAACAGGACAGAACCAATCCGGTTCCGTCCGGTTTACTCTTGTACCGGCCGATGCCGGTTGGTTCAGGACGGTACGGGCTCCGTACCGCTTGGTTCAGGCCGGTACGGGCCCATTTTTCACTACATAATCAGACTAGTCAAAGACCGGACTGGCTGGTACAGGCCGGTTCAGCATACCATGCATCCAGCACATCTAGTTTCTTATCACATTTCCATGGAAGATCCGTCAAACTACCCCTATCTCCATCATTGCTTTAGCTCTTTGCAGCAACCATCGGCAAATAACTCATATGATTAACTTATAGTAGGGTAGAAGCATAATGTTTACCATTTGCTGCAAATTTTGTTGATGATGTAGTGCTTTTGACTAGAAAATTATGGTATTAGCTGACCATCTTGCACCATAATGCAGAGTAGTACATGGTAATATAAACAAAGCAGGTAAAATTCCCTTATTAAAAATATTAAACAAGAGATACTAATCTAGAAGATTTTTCGATTAAACACAACTAAAACTCCCTTATTAAACACGCTAATCAACATTTTCTCCTATCTTAAATTATGATAATTCACCTAATTATTTAACTTATCAAGATATATTGAGTGGATTATTTGTAAAACTAATAATGACAATGGTCAGAACAAAATCAAAGAAAGTATACAAATCCAATAGTTTACACTCAAACAGTGGAGAGCCAAACCAAATGACTTGGGAATCTACAACAAAGAATTCAGGGACAATATAATACAAAATTAAGAATTATGTTGAGCAAGAAAAAACAAGGGAAATGCATAAGACAGCACAGAAAAAGGTTGTGATAGAGAATTTAGATTTGGCCAATGATTTCAGTTGGCATCAAGCCAAGGTATGCCGTACCAGTACCAGTAGGCGTACCGGTCGCCTACCAGACCGGTGCCGAACAGGCCGCCTACCAGACCGGTCCGAACCGGCCAACAGCGCACAGTGTGCGCGCGGGGCATTTAAATGCCATAAGTTTCGGTGCCGGTTCGCACTGGCCAAACAGGACAGAACCAGTCCGGTTCCGTCCGGTTCACTCTTGTACCGGCCGATGCCGGTTGGTTCAGGCCGGTACGGGCTCCGTACCGCTTGGTTCCAGCCCTATTTTTCACTGCATAATCAGATTAGTCAAAGACCGGACTGGCTGGTACGGGCCGGTTCAGCATACCATGCATCCAGCACATCTAGTTTCTTGTCACATTTCCCTGGAAGATCCGTCAAACTACCCCTATCTCCATCATTGCTTTAGCTCTTTGCAGCAACCATCGGCAAATAACTCATATGATTAACTTATAGTAGGGTAGAAGCATAATGTTTACCATTTGCTGCAGATTTTGTTGATGATGTAGTGCTTTTGACTAGAAAATTATGGTATTAGCTGACCATCTTGCACCATAATGCAGAGTAGTACATGGTAATATAAACAAAGCAGATAAAATTCCCTTATTAAAAATATTAAGCAAGAGATACTAATCTAGAAGATTTTTCGATTAAACACAACTAAAACTCCCTTATTAAACACGCTAATCAACATTTTCTCCTATCTTAAATTATGATAATTCACCTAATTATTAAACTTATCAAGATATATTGAGTGGATTATTTGTAAAACTAATAATGACAATGGTCGGAACAAAATCAAAGAAAGTATACAAATCCAATAGTTTACACTCAAACAGTGGAGAGCCAAACCAAATGACTTGGGAATCTACAACAAAGAATTCAGGGACAATATAATACAAAATTAAGAATTATGTTGAGCAAGAAAAAACAAGGGAAATGCATAAGACAGCACAGAAAAAGGTTGTGATAGAGAATTTAGAATTGGCCAATGATTTCAGTTGGCATCAAGCCAAGCTATGCCGTACCGGTACCAGTAGGCGTACCGGTCGCCTACCAGACCGGTACTGAACCGGCCAACAGCGCACAGTGTGCGCGCGGGGCATTTAAATGCCATAAGTTTCGGTGCCGGTTCGCACTGGCCAAACAGGACAGAACCAGTCCGGTTCCGTCCGGTTCACTCTTGTACCGGCCGATGCCGGTTGGTTCAGGCCGGTACGGGCTCCGTACCGCTTGGTTCCAGCCCCATTTTTCACTGCATAATCAGACTAGTCAAAGACCGGACTGGCTGGTACGAGCCGATTCAGCATACCATGCATCCAGCACATCTAGTTTCTTGTCACATTTCCATGGAAGATCCGTCAAACTACCCCCATCTCCATCATTGCTTTAGCTCTTTGCAGCAACCATCGGCAAATAACTCATATGATTAACTTATAGTAGGGTAGAAGCATAATGTTTACCATTTGCTGCAGATTTTGTTGATGATGTAGTGCTTTTGACTAGAAAATTATGGTATTAGCTGACCATCTTGCACCATAATGCAGAGTAGTACATGGTAATATAAACAAAGCAAATAAAATTCCCTTATTAAAAATATTAAGCACGAGATACTAATCTAGAAGATTTTTCGATTAAACACAACTAAAACTCCCATATTAAACACGCTAATCAACATTTTCTCCTATCTTAAATTATGATAATTCACCTAATTATTTAACTTATCAAGATATATTGAGTGGATTATTTGTAAAACTAATAATGACAATGGTCGGAACAAAATCAAAGAAAGTATACAAATCCAATAGTTTACACTCAAACAGTGGAGAGCCAAACCAAATGACTTAGGAATCTACAACAAAGAATTCAGGGACAATATAATACAAAATTAAGAATTATGTTGAGCAAGAAAAAACAAGGGAAATGCATAAGACAGCACAGAAAAAGATTGTGATAGAGAATTTAGAATTGGCCAATGATTTCAGTTGGCATCAAGCCAAGGTATGCCGTACCGGTACCAGTAGGCGTACCGGTCGCCTACCAGACCGGTACCGAACCGGCCAACAGCGCACAGTGTGCGCGCGGGGCATTTAAATGCCATAAGTTTCGGTGCCAGTTCGCACTGGCCAAACAGGACAGAACCAGTCCGGTTCCGTCCGGTTCACTCTTGTACCGGCCGATGCCGGTTGGTTCAGGCCGGTACGGGCTCCGTACCGCTTGGTTCCAGCCCCATTTTTCACTGCATAATCAGACTAGTCAAAGACCGGACTGGCTGGTACGGGCCGGTTCAGCATACCATGCATCCAGCACATCTAGTTTCTTGTCACATTTCCATGGAAGATCCGTCAAACTACCCCTATCTCCATCATTGCTTTAGCTCTTTGCAGCAACCATCGGCAAATAACTCATATGATTAACTTATAGTAGGGTAGAAGCATAATGTTTACCATTTGCTGCAGATTTTGTTGATGATGTAGTGCTTTTGACTAGAAAATTATGGTATTAGCTGACCATCTTGCACCATAATGCAGAGTAGTACATGGTAATATAAACAAAGCAGATAAAATTCCCTTATTAAAAATATTAAGCAAGAGATACTAATCTAGAAGATTTTTCGATTAAACACAACTAAAACTCCCATATTAAACACGCTAATCAACATTTTCTCCTATCTTAAATTATGATAATTCACCTAATTATTTAACTTATCAAGATATATTGAGTGGATTATTTGTAAAACTAATAATGACAATGGTCGGAACAAAATCAAAGAAAGTATACAAATCCAATAGTTTACACTCAAACAGTGGAGAGCCAAACCAAATGACTTGGGAATCTACAACAAAAAATTCAGGGACAATATAATACAAAATTAAGAATTATGTTGAGCAAGAAAAAACAAGGGAAATGCATAAGACAGCACAGAAAAAGGTTGTGATAGAGAATTTAGAATTGGCCAATGATTTCAGTTGGCATCAAGCCAAGGTATGCCGTACCGGTACCAGTAAGCGTACCGGTCGCCTACCAGACCGGTACCGAACCGGCCAACAGCGCACAGTGTGCGCGCGGGGCATTTAAATGCCATAAGTTTCGGTGCCGGTTCGCACTGGCCAAACAGGACAGAACCAGTCCGGTTCCGTCCGGTTCACTCTTGTACCGGCCGATGCCGGTTGGTTCAGGCCGGTACGGGCTCCGTACCGCTTGGTTCCAGCCCCATTTTTCACTGCATAATCAGACTAGTCAAAGACCGGACTGGCTGGTACGGGCCGGTTCAGCATACCATGCATCCAGCACATCTAGTTTCTTGTCACATTTCCATGGAAGATCCGTCAAACTACCCCTATCTCCATCATTGCTTTAGCTCTTTGCAGCAACCATCGGCAAATAACTCATATGATTAACTTATAGTAGGGTAGAAGCATAATGTTTACCATTTGCTGCAGATTTTGTTGATGATGTAGTGCTTTGGACTAGAAAATTATGGTATTAGCTGACCATCTTGCACCATAATGCAGAGTAGTACATGGTAATATAAACAAAGCAAATAAAATTCCCTTATTAAAAATATTAAGCAAGAGATACTAATCTAGAAGATTTTTCGATTAAATACAACTAAAACTCCTAATATACATTTAAGCAAGGTTGGCCAAACCGGACTGAACCGTCCGGTTCAGCCCATACGGAGCCGACTCGGTTCCATTAAATTTGGTTCCGGATCCGAACCGGCCGGAACGAGTTCTGAACCAGCCGGAACCAGCTGAAAAGGGTTGGAACTGGCCGGAACCGGCTAGTTCCTTTCGAATTCGGTGGGAACCATCCGATTCGCACCGAGTCGATCCAGTTCGAAGCCGGGCCCCCTCCCCCTTTGCTTCTTTTGTTAAAAGGTGTTGGAAAATCCTTTCCAGCATCTTCTCCTCTGTTTACTTTAGACCTTCCTCCCCATTTGCAAAATCATACTGATTCAGCACGATTGAAGAAAGACCCAAACCTAAATAAGATGTACTTCCTCTCCCCTATCTCATTTTCTCTATTTTTTTGGGTTCGAAAAATAGCTCAAAATTTACAAAATCAGAAAAAATCATGTCAAAATTTTCGATTTAGGCTTGATATTACGATATGTTGTAGATCTATGGATGAGTTACACGATGACATAAAAAATTTTATTTTTTATTATATATAATTTTTAAAAATTTAAAATATATTTTTGAATTAAAAAATAATTAAAATATATATATAATAAAATGAAAAAAATTGTAAAATCAGAAGCGTATTTAGGGGCATGCAAGCTACTTTTCAGAAAAATTTGGTTTCTATTTATTCAAGTTTTGATGCGATCATGCACACAGTGACCTAGGCCTAAGTTTGAAAAAAAAAGAAATACATAGTTTTAAATGCATACCCACAAGCCTACAAAAATATATGTAACATCCATTATTGAGTTCTATATGAATATGAGCTGAAATTAATTTTTTTTAATATTTATGTTAAAAAATTATTTTTAAATTTAAAAAATAACTAAAAATATATAATTAATACCAAAAATTATAAAAAATTAGTAGTACATATTGAATAATTCAGAAGTATTTTATAAAGGAATTTATGATATTTAAAGAATATTTAAATTTAAAAATTATTAAAATATTATAATGAATAAATATGAAAGATTAGTATTATGTATTGGACAAATTGGATATATTTTTTGAAATAAAAAGATTATCTTCATCGTAACAAAATTTTGCTATTTTTTAAATAATTGATAAACCGGCGTACTTAATAAACTGTCAGAAATGGAACCATCAAAGAAAAAGAAACCAGAGCGTGATATTGGTTGGGATCATGGACAAATGCTCTCGGGTTGGCACCATTGGAAGTGCAACTGGTACAACATAGAGTTTAAGGGAGGAGTAACCAAGTTGAAGCAACACTTAGCTGGTGGTTATTTCGACATATCTATATGTCGGAAATGCCCACAAGAAGTTCGACAACTAATGAAGAAGCACTTCGCTAATTTCAAAGCAGCGAAGGACAGTTTCCAAAAGGAAGGCAGAGTGGACCGTCGAACGGCAGAGCGCCCTTCCTATCACTTGAGGAAGTCAGAGGAGGCGTCTGCTCCAGATGACGAGACAGCATAGATCCAGGCTGCCATGCAAGCGACCCTGGATGATTAGTGGCAGCAGAATGAGGTGGCCAAGCATAGGGCTCGATTTGGGCTCTCGTATTATGAGTCGGATTTCGATTCTGCAAGCAGTAGGCCAGATTTAGAATTCAAGAGAACCTCAGTCAGTAAGGTCGTTAGCAGAGGCGATGGCCGTATTGCATCTATATTGGGAGCTTTTGGTAGCGAAAAAAAAGTCATCCAAGGAGATTTCAGCAGGAGCAACATCCATGATTTAGATCCACATGCCTTCCTTAGTGGAGATTCGAAGCAGCAGAGGATTGACACAATACTGAAGAAGGATATGTGGCGAGCTATTGGATCCTGGTTCCATTTTAGCCAGATCCTAGCGAATATGGTAGACAATACGTACTATAGGTCTATCATTTTTTCATACAGATTGTCGATCCCGGTGTAGATCCTCCAAGACTGAAGAACATCTATGGTGAGCTTTTTGACAATATTAAAGAGCTAAAGAAGTGGATTGCCTCATACAAGAGCAAGTGGCCCACATATAAACTAACGGTGATGTGTGATGATTGGATCGATCCCACCAGGCGAGGCATTATCAACTTCTTAACATATTGTGATACGAAGACTTTCTTCCATAAATCGATTGATGCTTCCCATCAGGTGCATGACGCCACGTACATCCTCAAATTAAGGAAAGTGATTGATAAAATAGGAGAGAAGAATGTTGTGCAGGTCATCATTGATAATGGGCCACAATATAAAGCCGTCGGAGAGATCTTGATGGAGCGACGGCTAAATATTTTCTAGACCCCATCTGTTGCATATTGTATCGACCTCATATTGATGGACATTGCGAAGATTCATAGAGTGCAGCAAATAATGGAACAGCCCAAACCATCAATAGATATATTTATAACCATACATAGGTTTTTTCACTGATAAAGAAGTATCAGAAAGAAAGAGATCTTGAGACTAGGAGTCACATAATTTGCTACCAACTACGTTGCATTTGATAGCCTTCTTAAGAGGAAAGCAGTACTACATCAGATATCTGTCAGCCTCGAGTGGCAGAAAAGTACAGATATGAGGACCAATAAGCATTGTCAAGAACTTGGTGATAATACAGACATTCTAGCAACAAGACACTACGATAGTGAAGGCTATCAGACCATTGTATGAAGTACTTCGGGCCATGGACAGCAAAAGATACCCCTAGATGGGCTTCTTGTATCATATAATGGAGAGGGCAAAGATTCAGATCAAGAAGGCAGATTCGATGTATGCCCAAAAGTATATCAACATTATTGAGCGGCGGTGGGAATGCTAGATGAGTAGAGACTTGTATCTAGCAGGTAAGTAAGAACATTGAAAATTAGACTGCTTCTGTACTTGTACAATTTTACTAAGATAATTAACGAACTCTATCTGCAGTATACTACCTAAACCGAGGTTTCAGTACATCATAGCTGGAATCAATATGGATGACAAGCTTCGGCCGCTCTACGTAATGTGATTTACAAGATAGAGCCTGATTCAAAAGTTGCGGCACTATGTCTAGAAGAAATAAGTTAACTTAAATAACATGTAAGTTAACTAGTATCTTCAATTATTAAAATACTACAACATGGTTCTTTTTTACAGACCAAAATATTTAGAGAGGACACTGACAGCTTTGGAGTCTCGACAGCTGCCGGAAGTAAGAAAAGTATGAATTCAGATATATTACACATCAGGAGGGCATTTACTTGGCGTTAGATGGTTACTAATATGATACAATCTTATAAAAAAAATTCAATATTTTTGCAGATGAATGGTGGATTTATTTTGGTTAGTGCGTAAAAAATTTTAAGAGGCTAGCTATCTGGATCCTCTTATAGACGATCTCCTCTAGTAGCTATAAGCACAACTGGTCCACCTTCGTCCTCATCCACAGTAAGCAGAAAAACCGTTTGACACAGAAGCGTCTCACCAACCTTGCACATGTTTACTATAATCTAAGATTGAGACTGAAGTACATTCAGGAGGAAGTAGAGCTTAAGTACACGAATCTGATCCATAGTGCTTTCATTGATGTGAGGATGATCCTATAATAGGATGGTTTATGGGCCAGCAGCAGGAGCCAGAGCTTGATGAGCGAGGACGCCTTCATGATTGAGAGATGCTTAGACGAGGCCACTAAGCTATCCGGTCGTCTCGGTCAGGAAGGTGACATACATTCCCCAATATAGCCAGATAAAGAGTGGCACGAAAGGTAAGCAGACAGCAAGTGGCACAAAGAGTAAGCAGAAAGCGAGTGGCACGAAGGATAAGCAGACAGGTGCTCAACATACCAAAAAAGAAAAACAAAAGACATTTGCAGCCCCAATAGAAAGTGTGGAGAAAAAGCCAATTCACTTAGATTTAGAGATCAGGAGTAGTAGTTCTAGTGGTTATGGATTTGTTGGCCAGGAAGAGTGGATAAGATGAGACCACCATTTATGAGACAGCTGCAGAGTGGTCTTTGATTCACTGATGAGTCCCAATTTATACATGCTACACAAGATAGGAACCATGATGCACGATCTAGTGGAGCCCACGAGGATACAATTGCATATAGAAAACGAGCACCTCAAGATCATTCAGAAGAGCACAATGCAGTTGTAGATGACCTCGCATGTGGAGTAGAATCCATAGACATATCAGGTTCTGAGTCGTATACTGGATCCTATTATCCGCAGCCATGGCAACCTATGATCATACGGATACGGATATGGATATGGTGCATCCGAGGCATCTTCCAGTAGCTACTATCCTACGTAGCTCGAAGCATCTTACGGATTGAATTTTGCTGCCGACTTATTTGGATGGGCTCCTTCACAGTCGTTTTACTAACCATTTTATCAGCTAGAGGATACCTCTCAGAGCCAGAGCTTCAGCAAGAGATTCAAGAGTGCTTATAATCCAGAGCGCGTTCCTTATGGGATAAACATAGAAGACTACAAGGCCGCTTGGTTAGAAGGATGGGCCGATGTACCTCCTGACTATGCTAATGATCCGAATATCTACGAAAGGCATCGCCACTCGACGAGATTTTAAATATCGGTATGTATATTGCACTTTAAATATATGTAATTGATTGTATTATTTTATATTTTTTACCTCACTACTTGATTTAAGAATATTTCATATTGCTTCTTGTAGTATGCAACATCTCACTAATCATTTTATGTTTTGTATCATTCTAAAACAACAAGATGCATCATTTAGGTTAAACCACAATCATAGAAATATCAAAAAAAAATCAAAAAACATCAAAAAAAATTCAAAAAAACATCAAATTAGATTTAAAATCATTGAAAATTTTGAAAAAATTTGATTACCAATTAATTGAACTTGAAAAACTAAAAAATAGGTGTGTTGGTATGGAACCGACATGCCCAAGCATACCATATGTCGGTACCGACGCGTCTGCCAACCGGTACGGCGGATCTTGCATTTAAGGATTCACATTTGTTATTTTTGGCATGGACTAAAAAGTTCAAAATAAATAAATAAGAATTCACGAGTGCAAAAGATCGTTCATAGTAAAGGCAATTTTCTTTGGTCTTTTTGTTTCATCCTTTGGTGAAAACTTTACAGACTCGTTTGGTTCGCAAAAAAAAAATTTCTCTCACCGGAATATTTTTTTTAGGAAGTTTATTCCTGAAAATAAGATGCCTAGAAAAATGATCTTGGCATGTTTAGTTGGCCATGGAAAAATAGTACATTCCAGAGTGACTTATGTTTGATTGAGCATCTACCTTGCTCGAAAAGTTGTGTGAAATATCCATTATACCCTTAATAAAGAGAAAAATCTTATCTGTGGATTTTGATGGCTTAAGGATAGTTTTGGAAAAAAGATTCCAATTTCCAACCGGTGGAAAAGTAGCTTTTTCATATTTTTCATGGATTTTTCTTTCCCATAAAACATGAAATTTTATTCCTATGGGAATGCTACTTTTCCATCCTTCTCCTTTGAAAACTCCAACTAAACAAAAGTTATTTCTTTGTTTTCCTGTTGACCACCCCCCCCTTCTTTTCCCATGAACCAAACGAGTCCTACATGATATGAAATATTGAGACAGCTAACAAAACCTTGATTTTTTCTCCCTTGAAAGGAATGCAAAAAAGACATAAAAATACTGCAATATAAGTTAGATTTCACAAAACAACAAATGCAATATCCCAATATGAGATCTGCCAGCAGCAGCAGCAAGCTAGGTTATGAAACTACAAAGAAAGGGGAACACAATACAATTTTCTTCTTCCATACCAGACAGACTTGACACCACCATTATATTTTCCTGCATGTTTAACTCTTAATCAATATGTCTTCGACTTTGGATTTATTCCACTCTCGTGGCACCTCATGGTGTTTTTGACAGATTCACCATGTTTACTACTTTAGGACTGGTGGAAACAAAAGTCTGTGAAACCCGAAGTTCAGGCTCTCCCGTTCGATATCCGATTCGAAACGTCGGATTTTCACCTATGTGTCCAAATTAATTATAAATTGAAGCTTCAAAATTGTTGCATACCTGTTTATAGTCAAACACTGTTACATCGGCAGCATAGAACTGGAATATGAATTTAGTTAGAGAGAGGATAAGTTGGTACCAAAATTCAAACATTCTTCTGTTTATTGGTACATACACTCCATCATCGAGCATATGAATCTTTAGTTTCCAATTAACAATTCTTCTAATTTGATGACTGAAGTAAGAAGACGAGGAGGAGGAAGAAGGGGAGCAAGAAGAAGAAGAAGAACATTGAATGGAATAACACAGTTCTTTTCATAGTTTAGGGCATAATTGAAGCTACTTAAGGAAAGTCCTTTTACAATTTCTAAAGTTAATAAAGAACTTCCTGAAAAAATAAGTGTGTGATAACATCATCTGAGAAGTGCCTCTCCTAGTCAAAACGGCACTTTCAGGAGTAGCTAGAAAAACTAGCTTCTGGTTTCTTCTTTTGTGAGACTGCTTTGTCTTTCAAATATGGTAATGTTCATCTATAAGGAGTATTGTGTACTGTTTTATACATGATTACCTTTCAGTTCAAAAATCAAATTTACACTTACATCAAGAATCTAAATAGTACCATGATGTGGATATACCTCTTAAATATAATAAAATACAAGAAACCCTGTGCATTATTCTACTGTTTCTCCAGGTAGATATTCGAAGTAAAAACACAGAATAATTGAATCTGACAAGCTCGAACACAGATCCATAGCTTGTGAGAGATGGCTCAACATGTGACAGCTGTTGTCACATGTTTGGAACAATGTGAATTGTGAAATGAACTGCGAACACTTGGCTCTAGTTATCAAAATAAGATATAGTTAAGACAAGGTACTGATGGGCTAAATAGTCAGTACACCTGTTAGGCTTACCATTATGGTGAACATATTGGAGCAACAATTGACATGCCTCCAGAAGGATGGTGACATCACCGTTGTTGCTGGCAGTAAAGAAGAAAAGCAACTGGCGAAGAAACTCTGAATCAGGACCAAAACAACGCCTGGCTTCACAGAACAAAGCATTAGAAAAAAGAAATGCAAGAAGAATATATGGCAAAGGTAGATAGTATTGAGAACATAATCTGAAGATAAGAATCAACCTACCAATCTGCCTTTTGGCAACGGTTACCAAAAGCAAAGGAGAATTGCTCTCGCACCTTTAAACATGCTGTTTCAACAGCCTTCCTCCCTCTGAAGCATTTCTGCAGCTAATAACTAGTCAAGTTCCATATAAAGAGGAAAGGAAGAGTAAAGAGGATGTCTTTCCTTAAAATTATATATAAAAAAGTGGAAGCCAAGTCTTCGATAAATGTGTTTCAAACACTTGATTGCATTATCTTATGGAAGACAAATCCTACAAAAAAAAGATAACCATAAATAAAACCAAGAGATGATGTTGCCCGTTTGAGTTGATAAATTCATGATTATTTATAAGAACAGAAAGTTAATGCCACTCCATTTATGTAGGTATAAAACACAAAAAAAAACTCATTTTATCATCACACCAATGAACCAAAAATGTAAGTTCTTGGAAATCATTACAACATGATAACAAGATTATATTACCTACAATAAGTTTTACAAATATCATCCACAAAGAACCATGACTGTCTTATCCCAGTGCGGGTCACATGGGACAGTAAACAAAATATGAAATATGCATATAGTCATTCATAGAATATATTAGTTGGGGCAATTCACCTTTTAGGGTTCACAACAGCTACAGCATATGTAGTTGCAATCATATTTCTATGCTAATTGATAATGATGGATTTTTCATATTTTAAAATCAATTCATTTATTATTGTTGCAGTTTTTCTAAAACTAGGTAGAAGTTCATTAGATTATTGCTCCTTCAAAAATAACTGCATTATTTTTTTCAGTAGTGACTCAAGGTTCGCCATACCGGTACCGAACCCCGTACCGGTGCCGCACTAGCATAAGCGTACCGAATGTCGGTACGGTATGGTACGCGGTACGTCAGGCGTACCGACACTGGCGTATCGATACCGGTATCCATCGGTACGGGTACGGTACGCCCGGTACCGATCGGTACAGCATACCATGAGTGTGAGTACACTTGAAATGAAGAGAATATATTACATGGGCCAATTTATGGTAACCATTCAGACTTCAGTGATATTTGGCCAAAATCCACTAGCAACTGAAGACTTTTTCGAAAAGATGTTCGTTCCTCTCTTTTTAAAAGCCCTCCACACCAAATATGGTATGACATGTAACACATTTTTCCTCCTCAATTGATGAAAGGAGCTTTCCAAACAGAACAAAATTGAAACCTCTATGCATCCCTAAGAATGTGCTACAAAAACAAGGGCAACTCCAAATAGATCGAAAGTGAGCATTTCAAACTTCAGAACTTTCAAGCATTACACCAAATGCAGAGTTTGCACAGGTTTGTTTTATAGGACAGCTTAAAGTTGTGGCATACCCTTTCATTTTGCACTAACTTTTCTCCAAACAAACATAGATTTCGGCACATTTGTTTTTCACTCATTAGATTTCAGATTTAGCTGTTTATGGATCTTTTATTCATTAGATTTCGTTTTCCCTACGGATTTTAGCACAAAAATGGAAATCTTCCATAGTATTTTATAAAAAATGGTAGTTTTGAAATCGCAAGATGTCATGTTTAAATCCCCTTTAGCCTTTTTTTGTACCCTAAAGACCCTTTCATTGTCTAGAATACTTAGGGTTTGTTGGGAACACTGCAACAGCAGATGCACAGCAACTCAAAGTTGCATGCAGCAAGAATTGCACGTAATTGAGTTGCAAGTGGCTAGAGTTGTTCTGTTTGGGAAGCTACAGCTTTAGATGCAGCACCTATTGTTTTCTACTGGATGTTTGCAGCTGAGAGTTGTAATAGTGCAGACACCAGTACCAGATCACCCGTCACTCAGGTCTACAGTCGTCGCAGAAAAATGATCCAGCCAGTTTCATTGGGGTTAGAGTGATTTTGTTTTATTTTGATAGCCTTTGGGCTTATTTAGGTATTTTTATCTTTAAGAGTCTTTGTGAGATTAGCTTCTTTGTAGGGGTCTTTGTGACCCCAAAATTGGCCTTAAAATTTCAGACAGACACGTATGATTAAAAGATCTTCATCAATGAATCATGTTTACAAGAAAACCTAGGGAAAGTCCATCACGCTGTGTCGAATCATCAAATTCCGGGCATCTGGTATGTACAAAGTATATTCATTCTCCTAAACCAATTCTACTCTGCTCCTATGTCAAACTTAGCACCATACAAGATTACAAGTTACTAAATATCGTAACGTGAATTCTACAAGCAAGCACCAAATTCTGACCGACAACATGACCCCATCATATCGAACCAACTTGCTGTTCACCTCCAGAGGCTTTCCTGAAGTGAAATCCTAAAACTTAAAACTAGCCAATGGAGAAGAAGAGTGAGAATGGAAGTCACCAACTCAACATTCTATTTAAGGTTCTCTTCATAGTCAATTCGAAGATAGAGAACTCCATGATAGAGCTTTCCAATCCAGAGAGAATTAAATAATACATGAAAAAGGCACACCCAGCATCAAATGAGAACAACACGCAGAGAAATGATCACCCACTAACCTGGATCTTGATGGCAGCGTTGGTCTGCTGCCGTAACCCTAACCGGCGCTTCCTCTCGAGCCTCGTCTGCTCCAAAAGCATCTGCCGGTCCCTCTCCTTCGAGCTCCGTCCCCTCAAATCCACTCTCTTCCGAGAGGATGCATCTCCCGTGAAGAACATTCTTCAATAAATTCACAAAAAAACCAAAAAGATAATCAAGGAATAAAAAAAAAATGTACCCATTCCACATGGATTTCTTTCAAAAATAGATCGGATTCCATGCCAGGACATCAAGAAACGATCGGATTGCTTCCGGAATCGAATCAAACCTGGAAATTTGGGAATTGACCCCTTCTCGAGGGGAGAAGAGATCACGGAGGCGATCAGAGGTGGAGAACTCTTCGTTTAGGTGATGAAATCAGAGGAAGAGAAACTCGGGAAAAAGTTGGGGCGAGTCCCTGGTCGAAAAGCGGTGGCCGGCGGAGCTCCAGGCGTCCCTTTTCATTCCGACGTGTTTCATGAGGTCGCCCTTCAGGTCCATTAAAATGACTTCTGGGACCTTTCTAGGCGGGTGGTTCTATATACACCCCCCCTATTGCTCAGGACACCCCCCCAAAAATTAAAAAAAAATTAAATACTCTCTACACCCCCCCCCCCCCCCCCCCATTTGCTAAGGACACCCCTAAAAAAATAAAAATTCCTAAATTACCCCCCACCCTCCCCACCCCCTCACCTAAATTGCTCTCTACACCCCCCAAACCCCCCCCACCCCGCTCTTCCCCTCCAAAACACCTCGCCAACGCCCAAAACCCCCTCGTTCCCCCTTCTCCCTCTCGTCGCCGGCATTCTCCCGATCTCCGACCACCTCGCCGGCTTCTCCCGGAACCACCTCGCCGGCTTCTTCCGAAATTTTTTTTTTTCACGGTTCGTGCTCCGTTCGGCACTGGATCGCCGAACAAAAGGCTTCTGTTCGGCTGAACGGTGCCGGACAGAAGCCTTCTGTTCAGCACTGTGCAGCCGAACAGATCTGTTCGGTTGAGGGTTGCCGAACAGAAGGCTTCTGTTCGGCACTGTTCAGCCGAACAGAAGCCTTTTGTTCGGCGATCCAGTGCCGAACGGAGCATGAACCGTGAAAAAAAAAAAATTCGAAACAAGGTGGAACACGTACCTTTGCGGCCGATTCTTCGTCCCAAATCACTAGTTGCTTGTCCATGCTTCGAATGGGGCTTAAATCTCCTTCAAAGATCGCCTAAACGATGTAAATGGATCGAGGGGTTTAAGGAGGGTTTGAGGGGTTTTTTTTTTTTTTCTTTTCAAAACGAAACGGAGGAGGAGGAAGGGGGGTGTATGAGAAAATTTCAAGGGCAATATGGTAATTACACTAAAGGTTAGTTTGGGTTTTTTTTTTTGGTTTTTGGGGGGTGTCCTTAGCAATAGGGGGGGTGTATATAGAACCACCCTTTCTAGGCGGAGAATAACGGAAATGCCCTTGGAGCTCCATCCACTTCGATTTTTTCCGCATACGCTTCCTATTCTGTAAGAAGTTTCAGCTGGACTCTTTTAACTTTTGGCTCGAGTGAATGTAACTATTTACATTTATGTCGCCTATGATACCAGTAAGGATGCAATCAAAACGACCCAAACCCCTGCACTACAATAGGGGCAGGCTCAAAGGCAAAGGGAGATTAGGAATTAGGATGATGTGCTCTCAAAATTCTTAAAATTAGCATATAATCCTGGCGATACATGAGTTTTGTTTTCTTTTATTTTTAATATATATTTGCCTTATACGGATATGATCATGAAAATTTATTTCCTAATTTCATCGGATAGGAATCATTTCAAATAAAATTCTCTTTTTCAAACAAAGTCTTGAAAGTCTGTTGTTTAAGCCGATATTTGTCCGATGTCAGAAAATTTATAAATCAAAAGATAGCATGACGCAAAAAACTATTCAAATCGCATGATATAAAATTATTAGAAATTTTATTTCAATAAGAAAATAAGACATAATTAGAATGAGGTATTTTAAATCATAATACAAAGTCAAGTTGTTTGAATAGCAAAGTAGTATGGAGTGATGCAATCATTTTTTATTTTTCTAATGGAAATATTAGTTAGATATTTTCTTATATTTTTGGGTCTTAGAATTGCCCACAATTTCATTTGTATAACTTGAAGCATTATTTTCATCATCAACTAGAATGTTCATCATTTACTAGAACATGACCACTTATTTGCTTCCTTTGCACAGCTCTTTTCTTCATAATCCTATCAGCAATAGCACTTTAATCTTCATTACCTTCAATCTATAAAAAGTGAAGCATTATCAAATATGACAACAAAATACATAAAAAAAATCATTCATAACCAACAAAATGAGCACGTATAACTTAAGTTAGAGCTTCCTTAATTTCTATTGCCTCATAATTCCTCAAATCCATCATCAAAAGACACTCTAAGAACAATGTAGCTTCGCTATTACATTTTGAGGTTGTATTCATCAACCATAATTTGGAACACATAAGTTTTTCTTGCAACTATTCTGATCTTTAAGGTGAAACCAAAATTATCATCTTTCTATATACAGAAAATACATAACTTTTGTATTACCAACTAACTAATGCAACAAATTAGACATCAAACATAGGTTACATAACTTCGTATTTCTTGGCATCTAATCTAAGAGCAAAGGATGCAGATCTAATAGAATCCTCAACATAAAATTGCAATCATTACCTAAAGAAAAGTAAAAAATAAAACTATTCGCACCACATCCTAGTACCTATGGATCATTGTCCACATAGCGACTCTAAAATAGGATCTAAAAGGAACCCCAAGCCTTGAGCCAAGATCTAGAGCTTGTAGGAGGCCTAAAAAGGCTAGTTAAAATGAAAAAAGCTTGATAGGTTGAAGCAAAGAAATGTGATATAGGGAAGTTGATTGGACCAATTCAAAGGCACCTCGAAGCATAGAGGATTGTGCTATAGGTCCATTAAAGGGAGATAGCCAAAGCAAACTATTAGGAAATAAGCCAAATGAAGATTAGTAACAAATGGAGGCCCTTGAGCATGATTATCGGTCTAATAGGTAATATAAGATCTGGTTTTACTAACGAATATGGATAGTGGGAGGTCAGCTAGAGTTAGTTACTATAATTGCCAAAAGTGAAGGTCAAACATACTATTTCTAAGAGTAGGTAATTATGTTTGGATTATCTTCTAGTATAAAAAAGTGGATATATTTCAAAAAAGACCTTTTGACCTATTAACGAAATTAGCTTATCTTTAAATTTTCTTTACTTTACCTTTAATTTTCTTGCTCGTAATTTACCAATAGAACTCTAATTTACTCTTAGGAGTAGCGGTAGCAGTAGATTACTTTGATAGTAGCCTTAGCTATACCATATCATATCCTATTCATCTTTTTTCAAATAGGCAATATGATAGTAGTGAAAGTTCATGTAGATCGAGGCACCTGGACCTATGCTACTTCTATCATCATCTTTCGATCATTCTATTTTTAGTTATCCACTACAAAGCCATCGAGCTGGTGCCTTGTCAAACATGCCAACTCATCTTAATGTTTCTTCTTCATCTAACGAGGACTAAAGATTTTTTTTCTTTGTTATGCTTTCCTTGGTTCAACCATATTATGTATCTTGCACGTATGTGTTTATTTATCTTGTATTCTGTTTCAGCTTTAAGTATTTTGGAATTAATATATGGATTTTTTAGTGTTATGAATTTATCTTATGAAATTCTCAATGTATCTCTCTTGTGTATGTTCCTCTTTTTAACTTACCTTTTTAACTTACCTTTTTGAATATTGCAAAAAAAGGGAGAACTACCAAAAAAATTATTACTCTTATTAGTGGGAACCAAGAATAAAATATGTAGAAAGAAGATTATGGAATATGAAAACAAAAGAAGTAATTAAAACCTCTAAAAAGTGTAATAAGAAAGAACCAATATTTACAATAAAAAGGGGGAGAACTGCTCTATATAGCAAAGTTTGTGGTAGCATACAAAGCTAATATTGTGACAGTTTTCAAAAAAAAATATTACTCCATTCAGGCACTATTTAATCAAGAATAAGAGTAAGTGTATATATTTTGACTAAAGCATCGAAAAGATGTCATTCTTGTTTATACTATTCTCTTTTGAAACTCAAAGATTTTGTCATCATCAAAAAAGAAAAGATTGTTGACCCAAAAGGTTTGATTTTGATGATACAAAATAGTTGAGCAAAAAGTTTACTAAACAGTTGCTTGGAGTGTCCTAGAATGTTTGCAGAAAACCAAAAAGATATCATTTTGTAACTCTCAAATATGAAGAAATAAAATTTAGTTATGCACAAAAAAGATTCTACTTTAAAAAAACCTCGAAGTAACCATTGAACGCTCACATGTAATGACAACAAATTCAACAAAGGCTATCTCAAGAGTCGACCGCTAGAATACAATGAATCGACCCTAGCACACTAATATAGACTAATACATCTTCACGAGTTGACCCTAGAAGCAAAGGAGTTGACCCCAGAATAGTATTAAACAAAAGACAAAGAGTTATAAAATTCAACATATTGGCGAGTCGACCCATGAAGATCACGAGCTGACTCCAGTCAAACAAGAGTCGACCCCAAAAACAAACGAGTTAATTCCTAAGGGGCCATAGATAAAAAATAGAGAGCTATAAAATTCGGCATATTAGCAAGTCGACCTATGAAGATCATGAACTGACTCTAGTCAGAGAAGAGTCGAACCCAAAAGCAAACGAGTCGACCTCTGAATGTCCATAGACAAAAGACAGAAAACAACAAAATTTAATTTGTTGGAGAGTCGACCCATGAAAATAACCAGTTGACCCCTGTTAATCGACCAGTCGACCCTACAATTATCATAGAAGAAAGACAGAGTGCGACAAAAACAACATCTAGTTCGAGTAGACCCCTAAAGATAATAAGTCGACCCCTGAAAGAGACGAGTTGACTCGTTTGATAAGAATAACCATTGTTGTTTCATAACGGCTTTTTTGGCATATCTAACGGCTAGAAGTGTCCTCCAACAATTCTTTGATGGTATAATTGCATGAGAATGCCAAAAGGAGGACAAGAAGTGATTGTGAAGAAAATAAATTAAGAGTAATTGAATAGCCAAGACAAACAAAAGGGGTTAAAAAAGGAGAACATTTAAGTGTAGTCATTAAGTGTTGAAAGATCACCTCCTTCACTACCGAGAGAGTTGGTGAAGAGCATTCAAGTGCAATCAAGAGCAACCAATTGATTTAGGGCTCCATTTATTTTCATGTACTTAAATTTTAGAAGTTGTAATCCATTTACTATGTAGTTCTCTCTGTACTTTGTTGTTGATAAGTTTTGGGGATTGAAACTTGGAAAAAAGGTTCATCTAAATTTTGAATTGGATTATGTTGAGCCTAGAAGGAGGCTTGGGAGTAGTTTTGGTTGATTTTTAGTGAAAATCAAATGTTGCCCAAAAAGACAACCCAAGAGGGGGGGGGTGAATTGGGTTTAAAGTAATTATTGCAATTAAAAACCTTGTGAGTAACTAATTAAAACTTATTGCAAGTGGATTAATTAGTTACTATATGCAGTGGATGAAGGAAAAGGAAGAGACAATGAAACAATCACAAACACAAGAGATTTTATAGTGGTTCGGAGCTAATCCTTGCTCCTACGTCCACTCCCCAAGCCTCACTTGGGATTTCACTATAATCCCTCGGATTACAACCGGTTGTTTTACAAGCTCACAACCCAACTTGTTGTTTTACGAGATCACAACGAACTCGGTCGGTTTTCACAGGCTCACCGACTAGAACCACCCGATTGTTTTTCCGGGATCACAATCAAACCCTTACACCGTTGGTTTTAACCTCGGCTCACCAACAAACCTTAACATCCTTGATTCAATCCCCTGATTGAATCAAGTAAGAAAAATGTTGCCCAGATAGACAACCCAAGAGGGGGGATGAATTGGGTTTTAAAATAATTATTGCAATTAAATGGTTTGTGAAATACTAATTAATACTTTTTGCAAGTTGATTAATTAGATGCTGTTACGGGGGAACTAAGCCGCCATGCTCCACGTGACCGGCACGCGCGCCCATGAAGACTACGGCTGTCCTTTGATCCAGCAATCCGACCCCGAGTCGGACATCTTCGGCTCCACAGCCCGACCTCGAGTCGGCTGTCCCTTAATCTAGCAATCCGACCCCAAGTCGGATGTCCTCAGCAACGCAGCCCGACCCCGAGTCGGCTGCCCCCTGATCCAGCACTCCGACCCCGAGTCGGAGATCTCTTGATAACGACAGGCTGCTTCCCAGAGGCACGCCGAGACCTCCTGCTCCACTACTCCCTGCAACGGCTGTATCCGATGCTGTTCCACGATCTCCTGTATCAACCGTACAAAGCGGAACTCCACTACGCCCTGTCATGGCCGTACCCAGCGCTGCTCCACGACGCCCTGTAACGGCCATGTCAGTGGCCACTCCATCGCGCCCCACGATGACAAACCCCCCTGAGAGACCCCCCAGCCAGGTATATATGCGGCTGGGGGGAGAAGGGGGGGGGTAAGCAATATCTTCCAGAGCATTCTCTTGCTTGCGATTATCATCTCTCCTCCTCCTCCAATCTCCTCTGACTTGATCGTCGGAGGGCCCCCACTACCCCAGTGGTGGTGCGAGGCTTGCTTGCAGGTTTCCCGGTGGAAGGTGGAGCGTAACCAACACCAACCAAGACAACTCAGACGGAACCCCGTTCACACCGCTGTGTCAATCGTTCTCGATTTGGACCACCAGCAACAGTTGGCGCTGGAGGAAGGGACTGATCTCAGAGCGATCGTAATGGCACGGCGAGGTGGTCGTGGAGCTTCCAATGCCTCCGGTCGCGGGGCCTCTCGCGCCTCCGGCCGGGAGGCCGCTGCGTCTCCAACACATTCTCAGCAACACTCCACCGTTCCACCCCCGATTCAAATGGTCGAAGCCGCTCAGTTCGACCAGTTAGCCCAGCAGGTCCGCACCCTCGCGGAGGCGGTGCAGAACCTGCAGGGTGTGATGTCTCGGGCGCCGCAGCGGGCCCAGGAGCCGCTGCTCCCTGAGCGCTCACCTGTCCTCCTTAACCCGCGCTCCTTCCTCTCCCATGGGGAGGAGCGCCGGCGCGAGGGAGATTCTCGAGCACGGTCCATTCTGCCGGGACCGTCCCATCGAAGCTGCGCGGGGTACAAGAGGCGGGCCCGGGCGCGTTCCCAGACCCCCCAGTCCTCAAGGAACCCGCGCTCCAGTCGGTCCCCCTCTCGGTGCTCCTTGTCCCCCACCCATCGGTCGCGCTCCCTGGACCGGCGGGTGGACGATCTCCACCGACAACTCCAGGTCCTGAAGGGCCACTCTAAAGATCCCTTCGCCGACTTGGAGATCTCCTCCCAACCGGCGCTTGCCTCGAGGATCCTGCGGACCCCAAATCCGCCGGGATTCAAAATGCCGGCGATCGAGCCCTATGACGGGGCGGCGGACCCGCGGGATCACGTGGAGAGTTTCAGGACTCTTATGCTCCTCCATGGAGCATCAGATCCTCTCCTCTGCAAGGCCTTCCCGGCGACCCTCTGTGGCCCAGCCAGGGCGTGGTTCGCCGGCCTGGAGGCTGACTCTATCCAGTCCTTTGACCAGTTCACTCGCCTCTTCATCAGCCATTTCGCCGTCAGTAGCCGGCGGCGATTGGTTTCCGACTCCCTCTTTGATGTCCGGCAAAACGAGGGAGAAAGCCTGCGGGATTACCTTACCCGCTTCAACAAGGCTACATTGGAGGTCCGGAACCTGAGCCAGGAGGTGGCTCTTTCAGCCCTGAAGCGTGGCTTCCGGAAGGGCAGACTCACCTTCTCCCTGGACAAACGCCTGCCGCGGAGCTTCCCGGAGCTGTTGTCTCGGGCGAACCAGTATGCAGACGCCGAGGAGGCAGCCGCCCACCGGAACAAGGAGGCCGCCGAGGCCCCTCTAAAGCTCGGGAAGAAAAGGCGAAAAGAGGCACCCCAGAGGAGGAGCCCGACGCCTCAACATCGGCGCAGAAGCCCGTCACCGGCGAGGAACCGCGGTGCCCCACGCCCTCGTTCTCCGCACCGACGCTTCAACCGGTACACCCCACTCCTGGCCCCCTGGGCCCAGATCCTTATGGAGGTCAAGGGGCGGGAGAACCTCTCGGTCCCGAGGCAGATGAAGAAAATCCCTGGGAGGAGGCCCTCTCGAGCGTACTGTGAGTACCACCGAGACCACGGCCACGACACCGAAGACTGCTTCCAGCTTCGGGATGAGATCGAGGCTCTCATCCGCCGAGGGCGTCTCGGTCGATATGTAAACGACCGACGTCCCCCCGCAGACCCGCGTCCGGCCGACCCGGCCCCTCAGGAGCCTCGAGAGCAGAATCGACCCGTCGCGGGCGTGATCCACACCATCACTGGGGGCTGCTCTCGGCCCGTGAGGAACGCAGGTGGCTCGGTGGAAGCATCAGGGGTGGCCGTCGCGAAGAGGCAGCGGGTCGAAAATGTAATCACTTTTTGTGATGAGGATGTAAAGGGGGTTCAGACCCCCCATGATGATGCCATGGTGATCTCCCTCACTATGGCGAACTATGATGTAAGGCGTGTTCTTGTGGATAGTGGAAGCTCAGCTGATATTTTGTTTTACGAGGCCTTTCAAAAGATGAGCTTGTCCCGACAAGTGTTGCACAAAACATCCACCCCCCTCATAGGATTCACTGGAGACGCTATCTCGGCCGAAGGTGTCGTTGAGCTGCCTGTGACTGCGGGCGTTGCACCCGCAGAAGCCACGGTGCGGCTCGGGTTCTTGGTCGTCCGTGTTCCCTCGGCCTACAACGCTATCCTCGGACGACCCGGACTGAACGCCCTTCGCACGGTAGTCTCTAAATACCATTTGTAATGCGGTTCCCCACGGCGGCCGGGATTGGAGAGGTCCGAGGTGACCAACCGACCGCACGGCAATGTTTCCTAGCAACTCTCAAAGGGAAGAAGCCCGTGGAGGCCCTAAGCGTCGAGTCCCTTGACGCCAGAGACGAGGTGGCTTTGCGGCACGGGGAGCCGGCCGAGGGTGTGATCGAAGTTCCCCTTGAAGAGGGTCGCCCGGACCGTACAGTCCGGGTCGGTGCCAACCTCGACTCGGAAGCTCGGCTCAGGTTAGTGGAATTCCTCCGAGCCAATGCTGATGTATTTGCCTGGTCGGCGGCCAATGTACCTGGGATCGACCCGGAGGTCATTTCTCACGCCCTCAACGTCGACCCAACCCACCGACCAGTAAAGCAGAAGAAGAGACACTGTGCCCCGGATCGGATCCGAGTGGTCGACCAGGAGGTAGACAAGCTCTTGGAGGCAGGATTCATAAGGGAGGTCAGCTACCCCGAATGGCTGGCAAATGTCGTACTTGTCCGGAAGGCGAGCGGAAAGTGGAGGATGTGCGTCGACTACACCGACCTGAACAAGGCGTGCCCCAAGGATAGCTTTCCGCTTCCACGGATA
Organism: Phoenix dactylifera; assembly: GCF_009389715.1. NCBI lineage: Eukaryota > Viridiplantae > Streptophyta > Magnoliopsida > Arecales > Arecaceae > Phoenix > Phoenix dactylifera. Next base: position 184,583 of record NW_024068207.1, read on the forward strand.
GACCAACTGGTCGACGCGACTTCCGGATATCAGCTGCTGTCTTTCATGGACGCCTTCTCCGGCTACAACCAAATAATGATGGCTCCACAGGACGAGGAGAAAACTGCCTTTATAACAGACCGGGGGCTGTACTGTTACAAGGTAATGCCCTTTGGTCTGAAGAATGCTGGCGCCACTTACCAGCGCCTCGTCAACAAAATCTTCAAAGGGCAAATCGGCCGGAACATGGAGGTGTACGTGGACGATATGCTGGTGAAGAGCCGCCATGCCGACCAGCACATTGCGGATCTGGAGGAGACTTTTGCCACCCTGCGGAAGTTTCGCATGAAGCTGAACCCAGCGAAGTGCGCCTTTGGCACTTCGGCCGGGAGGTTCCTCGGTTTCATTGTCAACCAGCGGGGGATCGAAGCCAACCCTGACAAAATCAAGGCCATCCAAGATATGTCCCCTCCGACCAAAGTGAAGGAGGTTCAGGAGCTCGCTGGAAGGGTCGCCGCGCTCGGACGATTTGTGGCAAAATCGGCCGAACGCTGCCAACCGTTCTTCAAGGTGTTGAAGCGCCCGAAAGACTTCCTTTGGACGGCCGAATGTCAAGTGGCATTCGACCAACTCAAGGAGTACTTGGCGTCTCCTCCCCTGCTGTCCAAGCCGCAAGAGGGGGAGATGCTCTACCTCTATCTGGCGGTCTCCCCAACCGCAGTCAGCGCAGTACTGGTTCGGGAAGAGGCAAAGCTCCAGAAGCCTGTGTACTACATCAGCCGGGTCCTACGGGATGCCGAGACGCGGTATACGAAGGCGGAAAAGATCGCCTTCGCGCTGCTCACCGCGGCCAGGAGGCTTCGCCCCTATTTCCAGGCTCATCCCGTCACCCTCTTGACCGATCAACCACTGCGGCAGATCCTCAGCAATCCTGAGAATGCGGGACGGCTGGTGAAGTGGGCAGTAGAACTTGGTGAGTTCGACATCCGCTACCAGCCCCGACCCGCCATCAAGGCCCAGGTGCTCGCGGACTTCCTCGCTGAGTGCACTGTGCAGGAGGCGGAACCTAGGCCACCGGAAACACCCAGCCTCGACCTCCCAATCTGGACGCTTCACATTGATGGGTCGTCGAACCCCGAAGGTGGAGGGGCCGGGCTGGTCCTTACCAGTCCCGATGGAGTGATAGCCGAGTATGCCTTGAGGTTCGGATTTCCAGTGACCAACAACGAGGCGGAATACGAGGCCCTAGTCACAGGACTCAAACTCACCAAGGAGCTCGGCATCCGGCGTTTGAAGGTCTTCACCGACTCCCAGCTGGTGGTCGGGCAGGTCCGAGGGGAGTTCGAGGCTCGGAGCCCGACCATGCAGAGCTATGTCTGGAAGGTGCAAGCACTCATTCCCGACCTCGGCAGTGTTGACATTCAGCAGGTCCCAAGAAGCGAAAATGCCAGGGCCGACAGGCTGTCCCGCTTGGTGGGCGCAGACGCGCACAACTTGTCGAGGGCGATCTACCTGGAGACCCTGGATGCCCCGAGCATCGGCGAGGCCGGAGCGGTGATGGCGATTGATCCGGAGCCATCTTGGATGGACCCGCTCGTCGCCTACCTCGCCGAAGGGATCCTCCCAGAGGACGAAGATCAAGCTCGGCGACTCGTCATGAAGTCCGCCCACTACGTACTCTATGAAGGGAGGCTGTATCGGACCTCGTTCACCGCCCCCCTCTTAAGGTGCCTCCGCCCCTCGGAAGCGGCCTATGCCCTCAGCGAAGTCCACGAAGGCATCTGCGGATCGCACCTGGGGGCTAGGTCCTTGGCGCATAAGATCATGAGGCAAGGCTATTATTGGCCTACCTTGTAGGAGGACTCAAAGGATCATGTGCGGAAATGCGACGCCTGCCAGCGCCACGCCAACGTCCAGAGAGTCCCTTCTGTCCCCTTGGCACCAATCACTGCACCCTGGCCCTTCGCCCAGTGGAGAATGGATATCCTCGGACCATTCCCCGTCGCTTCAGCTCAGCGGAAATTTTTGATTGTTGCAATCGACTACTTCACCAAGTGGGTGGAGGCAGAGCCGCTGGCCACTATCACGGAGGTGCAAGTCCGGAAGTTCGTGAAGAAGAACATCATTGTCCGATTTGGGATACCTCGGGTCCTCATCTCGGATAATGGGCGACAGTTCGACAACAAGCATTTCCGTGACTTCTGCGAGGAGTTCGGGATCGAGCATCGGTTCACATCTGTGTTGCATCCCCAAACCAACGGCGAGGCCGAGGTCACAAATCGGACAATCCTCCAAGGAATCAAAGCGCGAATCGGTCGGACGGGGCAAGCTTGGGTCGAAGAACTCGAGAATGTCCTTTGGGCGTATCGGACCACGCATCGGACCCCTACCGGGGAGACGCCTTTCAGCCTAACCTATGGCACGGAAGCCGTTGTCCCCGTGGAGCTCGGACTCCCCTCACCTCGGGTGGCCGCGCACCGACCCGAGGCCAATTCGGAACAACTCCGAGGGAACCTGGATCTCTTGGAAGAAGCGAGGGAAATGGCGCAGGTTCGGATGGCGATGTATCAGCGGAGGGTGGCCCGATATTACAACTCCAAGGTCCGACCGAAGCTTTTCAGAATCGGAGATCTGGTGCTAAGGCGAGCTAAAGCATCTCGACCTGCGGAAGGTGGGAAGCTAGCGCCAAATTGGGAAGGCCCATATAAGGTTCGCTGGGTAAACCGACCTGGCTCCTACCAGCTGGAGGCCCTAGATGGTCGAGAAATTCTAAGGAGCTGGAATTCCGCTAACCTGCGGATGTATTACCAGTAGAACGACGATGCCAGAAAGACAGTTCAAAAATGTATAACACTTTGCATTTCAATAATTTCTGGTTACAACGGCGTGCTCGTGTGATTACAAGGAATTCCCAGGGGGGAATTAGGGTGTAAAGAAAGTAAAGAAGAGGTGGAGACTCCGAGGAGCTGAAGATCTGGGATCCCGAAACCTCCATCTGAAGCGGTTGCAATCCCGTCGGAAGTGGGTGCTTCCAACCGGAGGCGCCATCGGCGTCTCATGAAAGAGATGAAGAGCCGGCGCGGATGAAGAAGAAGTGGACGAAGGAGAAGTCCACACCGCCTCCAACCGGAGGCGCCATCCACGCCCCACGAAGAGGATGAGGAGCCGCTGCCGACGAAGCTCCCGCTGCCTCCAGAGGAACGCCACCTCCAAGGGATATTCCGGACCTCCCCAGTGTTAGGGGAGAGAAGGAATACGAGGGGGAAGAGCATATGGAGGCGCGGTTCCGGATCAGGCGCCTGGTGCAGAGCTCAATCGGGAGGCTGAACTTCAAGGAGGGGAGATGTGATCCCGGATGAAACGCCTAGAGCGGAGTTCCGCCGGGGAGACCCTCCTTGCTGATCCCAGATGAAACGGCTAGTTGGCTGAAGTCGCGAGGGGCGCGCCTCCCGTTCCTTCGGCAGGAGTCTCTCAGCCATGCGCCAGAGAGAAGGTCCACGATCCATGGCAACTTGAACAGCTCCGGCTTGGCAGGCTCCATCGCACCTGCACCTATATTTATAGCCAAACTGCGGCCCCCCGGTCATTCCGATACGGGTGGCTCCGATAAATGCGGGCGCATTGAATCCGGAGCCGATCCGGCTCTCAAGGCGTATCTTCCCGCGATTTCCTAAGCGTCATTCTCCTTAATCGCATTTTTTGTGCAGGACACTCCGGATGGCCTGTACCCCTAGGTCCACGTATCTCCGCTCGCGCCCAGGCCGCATCCGCTTCGAAGAACGCGCGCATCGCGGCCGCTTAACTGACACTCCTCGCAAGCAGCAACTGGCGATCCGATTTCCCAGGTAACGCATCAATTAGCGTTTAATGCCCTTCTGGTGTTCCCCAGGCAACGCTTGGAGAAGAGGAGAAACACGATCGCAGCTGGCCACGGAGAAACCCCGTCGGGCTGCAAGCGACAGGCGCATGGCCAACGAGCGGAATTTCCCGAGGCACGGCCCTCGGATGCCAGTCTAACCCGATGATCATCCTGGGAGCAGACTAGCCTGAAGCCCCGACCGGTCGCCTTGGCTTGCGCCAGCCTTGGCCGACCAACGAGCGGAATCTCCCGAGGCTCGGCCCTCGGATGCCAGGCTAACCCGATGACCATCCCGGGACCAGACTAGCCTGAAGCCCCGACCGGTCGCCTCGGCTTGCGCCAGCCTTGGCCGACCAACGAGCGGAATCTCCCGAGGCTCGGCCCTCGGATGCCAGGCTAACCCGATGACCATCCCGGGAGCAGACTAGCCTGAAGCCCCGACCGGTCGCCTCGGCTTGCGCCAGCCTTGGCCGACCAACGAGCGGAATCTCCCGAGGCTCGGCCCTCGGATGCCAGGCTAACCCGATAACCATCCCGGGAGCAGACTAGCCTGAAGCCCCGACCGGTCGCCTCGGCTTGCGCCAGCCTTGGCCGACCAACGAGCGGAATCTCCCGAGGCTCGGGCCTTGGATGCCAGGCTAACCCGATGACCATCCTGGGACCAGACTAGCCTGAAGCCCCGACCGGTCGCCTCGGCTTGCGCCAGCCTTGGCCGACCAACGAGCGGAATCTCCCGAGGCTCGGCCCTCGGATGCCAGGCTAACCCGATGACCATCCCGGGACCAGACTAGCCTGAAGCCCCGACCGGTCGCCTCGGCTTGCGCCAGCCTTGGCCGACCAACGAGCGGAATCTCCCGAGGCTCGGCCCTCGGATGCCAGGCTAACCCGATGATCATCCCGGGAGCAGACTAGCCTGAAGCCCCGACCGGTCGCCTTGGCTTGCGCCAGCCTTGGCCGACCAACGAGCGGAATTTTCTGAGGCCTAACCCTCGGATGCCTGGCTTAGTGCCGGAAGAATTTCCTGAGGCCTAACCCTCGGATGCCTGGCTTAGTGCCAGAAGAATTTCCTGAGGCCTAACCCTCGGATGCCTGGCTTAGCGCCGGAAGAATTTCCTGAGGCCTAACCCTCGGATGCCTGGCTTAGTGCCGGAAGAATTTCCTGAGGCCTAACCCTCGAATGCCTGGCTTAGCGCCGGAAGAATTTCCTGAGGCCTAACCCTCGGATGCCTGGCTTAGCGCCGGAAGAATTTTCTGAGGCCTAACCCTCGGATGCCTGGCTTAGCGCCGGAAGAATTTCCTGAGGCCTAACCCTCGGATGCCTGGCTTAGCGCCGGAAGAATTTCCTGAGGCCTAACCCTCGGATGCCTGGCTTAGTGCTGGAAGAATTTCCTGAGGCCTAACCCTCGGATGCCTGGCTTAGTGTCGGAAGAATTTCCTGAGGCCTAACCCTCGGATGCCTGGCTTAGTGCCGGAAGAATTTCCTGAGGCCTAACCCTCGGATGCCTGGCTTAGTGCCGGAAGAATTTCCTGAGGCTTAACCCTCGGATGCCTGGCTTAGTGCCGGAAGAATTTCCTGAGGCCTAACCCTCGGATGCCTGGCTTAGCGCCGGAAGAATTTCCTGAGGCCTAACCCTCGGATGCCTGGCTTAGGGTCGGAAGAACTTCGAGAGTCAGGAGTCGGCAAGACGCTGCCAAGGGTTAAAAAGAAAAAAAAAGAGGAGGACGAAAGCGAGATGAAGAAACATTCGACTTGTATTAATTTTCATTGTTTCAGGGCCAAGGCCCATACAATTTGGCAAAATGCCGACATACAAAAAAAGAGGACAACGAAAGGTACAAGAGGTCAGCTTGGAGGAACCCCCGGGTCGGGAGCGTCGGGCTCGTCCGCAGGGGGTAGGGAGGCGGTAGGAGAATCAGCAGGCGATGGCGCCGGAGAGGAGTCGAGAAGGGAAATCCCACTCAGGTCAACTTCGGGGTACTTAGCCGACACCCTTGCCAGGCCCTCCTCGAAGCCTAAGATGAAGGATTCGGACCCCGCGTCCGACACGTCACGGACGAACTCGTCAGACTGACGATAGGCCCGTACCGCCTCCGACATATCACGGGTGAACTCGGCGGACTGACGATAAGCCTGTACCGCCTGGCGCCCGATCTCCGCACTCTTCTCGGTCAGCGCCGCCTCTGCTCGCTCCGTAATCTGAGCCTTAGCCTCCAAGACCTTCGCCACAATCCGGTCTTCAGCCTCGGAGGAGACCCTCAGCAGATTAGCCTGAGCCTCCTTACGCTCCGCCTCGGCAGCAGTGCGAGCGGCCTCAGCTTCCTCCAGGCGCGAACGGAGCTCTTGGTCGTTCGCGCGGGACCTCTCCAAGGCTGACTCCAATTCGCCTAGTTTGGCTTCAAGAGATCGGGTTCGGTTGCGGGCGCTGTCGGCAGACCGCTGAGCCTTCTCCCACCTCTCTCGATAGTCCGCGACCTTCCGGGACTGCTTTTCAGCTCGTTCCTCCGCCTTTTTAACCCTGCTTTCGAGGCCCGAGGCGACTTTGAGTTGCTCCCGAGCTTCCAACAGTTGCTTCTCGAGGGCGGCGAAGCCGAGTGCCTGCTCTTCGGCCTCCTGGAGCCTCGCCTCGAGGTCCCCGGTCGTCCTGCCCGCCACAGCCTGGCCTCCCTCTTCCACTGCTTTCAGTCGGTCCTCGGCCTTCGCCAGAAGCCCCGCCTGTTCCTTGTAGCACTCCTCTAGACGGATCATGTACTGGGCGAGCTAAGAGATAGGAAAAGTGAGGGCGTCAGGCGGAGAACAACAGAGCTAATAAATGGTGAAAAGCGGCCAGAAGAACACTCACCGACATGAGACAGACACAGCTGGCAGCCCCGACGTCAGAGACCCCCAACTCCCGGACCCGCCGACGGTCCTTCTCCAGCAGCACTGTTTCGATGAGGTTTCGGGCGCCATCGGTAGTGAAGGCCGACCCCGATTTCTCCCCGGAGCCGGATGGTGGTTCTGCAGCCTTACCCTTATCCATCGTCTGGGGAAGAGTCCTGCTGATTGTGCTCGGGGCGGGGGTCACTCCAGGAATTGATAGGGCCCCGCTCGGCCGGGGCCTCGGCGCGTCCCTCCTCGGATCATCAGGAGCCGGCTGAGTCGAAGGCCGGGCCGGGGACCGATCACGTCCGACCCGTCCGTCTCGAGCGGGCTCGGATGATACCTCCGGAATAGCGGCAGTCTCACCACCGGAGGGCTGATACAGCGTCAGCTGCCGGTCCGTGCCCACGGCGTCTCCCTGATCGGTGGGCCCGGACTCGTCGGTCGGCGTCGGAGGCACCTCCTTGCGGGACTTCTTCGCCGGCGGGGCCCCGCTCGGAGGAGCTCGTTTCCTCCTCCGGACCGCTTCCAGTAGGGACGACCTACCAACAGCCGGTCCCTTGTCCGACCGCATGACGTCGTCAATCTCTGCAACAAGAACGAGATGGTCGAGGGCTGAGAAACCGAAGGAAAGACCGGGACGACTGGGGTACACTAGTACAAAAGGAGAAAGTATGAAGAGCCCTAAGTAGAAGAATGGGGTAACTCACCGGAAGAGAAGGAAGAACGGCTCCGAGAGCGTCAAAGGAGAAGCAAGCGAACAGTCCGACGGCAACAACGGCAGCGCAAAGGGGAAACTCGAAAATGTCTGTAAAGAGGAAGACGGACGGGGGAGGGTCCCCGGTTAAATAGGCGGAAAGGCGGGTGATGCCTCGATGACGCCAGAGGACGCCTGGCCGCCGAAGGGTCGCTCGCGCCCCAAAGGCGAATCGACACCATTAAGGAAGGATGTCCGCCGAAATCCTTAGACTGCCAGATCAGCAACAACCGCCATACGCCATAAAGAAGGCGGGGAGCTCGAAGCGCGCGCGCCTCTCCAAGGGATGGCGGCAATCTCGAAGCATCACTCCCTTCACCCGTTCCCCTTCTGGTTCCAGGCTCGGAAGTGGGGGGCTACTGTTACGGGGGAACTAAGCCGCCATGCTCCACGTGACCGGCACGCGCGCCCATGAAGACTACGGCTGTCCTTTGATCCAGCAATCCGACCCCGAGTCGGACATCTTCGGCTCCACAGCCCGACCTCGAGTCGGCTGTCCCTTAATCTAGCAATCCGACCCCAAGTTGGATGTCCTCAGCAACGCAGCCCGACCCCGAGTCGGCTGCCCCCTGATCCAGCACTCCGACCCCGAGTCGGAGATCTCTTGATAACGACAGGCTGCTTCCCAGAGGCACGCCGAGACCTCCTGCTCCACTACTCCCTGCAACGGCTGTATCCGATGCTGTTCCACGATCTCCTGTATCAACCGTACAAAGCGGAACTCCACTACGCCCTGTCATGGCCGTACCCAGCGCTGCTCCACGACGCCCTGTAACGGCCATGTCAGTGGCCACTCCATCGCGCCCCACGATGACAAACCCCCCTGAGAGACCCCCCAGCCAGGTATATATGCGGCTGGGGGGAGAAGGGGGAGGGTAAGCAATATCTTCCAGAGCACTCTCTTGCTTGCGATTATCATCTCTCCTCCTCCTCCAATCTCCTCTGACTTGATCGTCGGAGGGCCCCCACTACCCCAGTGGTGGTGCGAGGCTTGCTTGCAGGTTTTCCGGTGGAAGGTGGAGCGTAACCAACACCAACCAAGACAACTCAGACGGAACCCCGTTCACACCGCTGTGTCAATCGTTCTCGGTTTGGACCACCAGCAACAGATGCTATGTGCAGTAAAAGAAATGAAAGTAAAAGACAACAAGGCAATCACAAACACAATGATTTTATAGTGGTTCGGAGCTAACCCTTGCTCCTACGTCCACTCCCCAAGCCTCACTTGGGAATTCACTATAACCCCTCGGATTACAGCCGGTTGTTTTACAAGCTCACAACCTAACTTGTTGTTTTACGAGATCGCAACGAACTCGGTCGGTTTTCCCAGGCTCACCAACTAGAACCACCCGATTGTTTTCCCGGGATCACAATCAAACGCTTACACGTTGGTTTCAACCTAGGCTCACCAACAAACCTTTACACCCTTGATTCAATCCCCTGATTGAATCAAGTAAGGACCAAATGAATAGAAAAACAAACAGAAAAATACAGCTTCTAAACAAGCAGATATTCAGCAATATGAAATAGAAGAGAAGTTAAGAGCCCTCAAACAAGTTTATGATGATGTAGAGGAGGGCTTCTCGAACTCTGGGTCTCCTCTTGAATGTCTTAAAGACTTGAAGGCTGAAGGAGACTTCTTTAATGCTGGGAAGAGTTGGTTGAATGGAGTTAATGGCCCTCTTCCTTCTTTTCCGTTGAAATCCTTTGGCAGATGAAGATTTCGTGTTTTCTTTGAAAGGAATATCACTTCTCTACCTTGCTACAGTTCTCTGTGGCTATTTAAGCCATTCCCCACGGAAACTAGCCGTTAGACACAATCTTCTAGCCGTTCTGCACATTCTGCACATCCTGATAATGTTTCCGTTGGGATCGGAGTCGACTCGCGCGATCTGGAGTCGCAGTGCGCGAGAGGGTTTCCCCTCAGGAATAGGGATCTCGGACTCCCTAAAAATCAGGGTATACATCATCCCATATGGAAGGGTGAGCCTAGGTTTGTCTAGTGGCTCACATAGATATTTGTAGATCAGTTTAGGGAAGTTAATTGGGGTGTCTTGGAGAATGTAATACATGAGGGCTAGGTCCCTCTCGGATACAAAGTCGAAGCGGCCGGTCTTAGGAAATAGGGTCCTAGAAATAATACTCAAGAGGAGCCGCATTTCAACTGATAGTGAACTAGCGGACACCTCATCTAGTGGGGACTGGGGTGGACTCCCTAATATGGCCGTAAGGGCCTCAGTCCTATCGGCCGGGTGAGTAGGAAATACTCCTACTTGGGGAAGATGTAGGATTTGTGCTATAAAATCCTCAGAAATGAATAAAGGGACACCCGCTACGGTTCCCTGTATTCCACCATTGCCCCTGGACACTGTCCCATAGAACTCCCTAACTAGCCCTGGGTAAGTGGGGAGATCTAGTGAGCAAAAGAACTCTAGTCCTTGGGCCCTCAACCTATCCCCTATAGTGAAGCCTTTCCGGGAGAGATAGTCGAAGTTAACATATCTCCCGGTGGAGACCGCCTTCCCGACGCACGGACGCGAGGGAACCGGCCTCGGCGGGGAACGAACCGGAGGTTGTGGCCTCACGGGATCATTCCGAGCCTTGGACCGTCGCTCGGCGCCGCTCGCGGGTTGGGGCCTCTTTCGGCTTGGGACAACCATCTTACGGGGCATGCTTGACCTAGAGATGGGGTAAAAACCTAATGGACGGAAGAAGCTCGACGGAAAAACCCTAACGGAGGTCGGAGACGATGTCGGAGACGGCTCTAGGGTTTGTGAACAGTAGAGGCGGTGAATAGAAGTGTTGATTAAACGCTTGAATTAGGGTTAAAACCTCGGATCCCGACCGCGAGTCGACTCCAGTAAGTTGCGAGTCGACTTGACCTCGAGTCGACTCGACCTCGAGTCGACTCCAAAATATGCGCGAGTCGACTCCCCTTATGCTGCCATCGACCTCGAGTCGACTCCCGTCTATGTGCAAGTCGACTCCCCGTCATGAGCCGACTCTGAAACGTATCCGAGTCGACTCGAACTCTGGCACGCACCTAAAAATCATGCTATTTTCGTACCAAACCAGAGACACTCACTAAGTTATGATCTAATTTGATGATCATAGTTGAGAAACTCTATTTTTAACACAATCTAAACATCAAAATCAATGAACTAGAGGAGAACACCACTAGGATGGATCAATCACTCCTAATCCCCTTCTAAGCACACTAAATCTCTCTTCACTTAAGGGTTTCGTAAAAATATCAGCTAATTGATCATCAGTGCAAACAAATTGAAGTGTCACATCACCATTCAGTACATGATCTCTTATGAAGTGATGTCTTATCTCAATATGTTTAGTTCTTGAATGCTGAATTGGATTTTTAGTTAGATTAATGGCACTTGTATTATCACAATTAATGGGAATTTTATCTTGTTTAATGCCATAATCTTCAAGTTGTTGTTTAATCCACATGATTTGAGCACAACAACTCCCGGCTGCAACATATTCAGCTTCAGCAGTAGATAATGCAACCAAGTTTTGTTTCTTGCTAAACCAAGAGATTAAATTTTCTCCTAAGAGTTGACATGACCTGCTGATGCTTTTTCTATCAAGTTTACAACCAGCAAAGTCTGAATCTGTGTATCCTATTAAGTTCAGACTATAATCTTTAGAATACCATAAACCTATATTCTTTGTTCCTATTAGGTATTTAAAGATTCTCTTGACTGCAATTAGATGAGATTCCTTAGGATTAGACTGATATCTAGCACACATGCATACACTAAACATGATATCAGGTCTACTTGCAGTGAGATATAATAAAGATCCTATCATACCTCTATATAACTTTTGATCTACAGATTTACCTGATTCATCTTGGTCTAGTTTGCATGATGAGCTCATGGGTGTGCTGATTGGCTTGTTTCCTTCCATATCAAACTTCTTAAGCATCTCCTTGATGTATTTAGCTTGATTGATGATGATCCCCTCTTTTGATTGTTTGATTTGAAGCCCGAGGAAATAGTTCAGCTCTCCCATCATGCTCATCTCAAACTCACTCTGCATTAAGTCAGCAAATTCTTCGCAGAGAAGATTGTTAGTAGCACCGAAAATAATATCATCAACATAAATCTGCACTACTAACATATCTTTGTTTTTCTTCTTAAGAAACAGTGTTGTATCTACATTTCCCCTAGAGAACTCATGATCTAGTAGGAATTTGCTAAGTCTTTCATACCATGCTCTAGGTGCTTGTTTCAAACCATAAAGTGCTTTGTTCAATCTATATACATGATTAGGGTATTGATGATTTTCAAAACCAGGATGTTGTTCTACATATACCTCCTCATTAATATACCCATTTAAAGATGCACTTTTTACATCCATTTGAAATAATTTGAAGTCCTTAGAGCATGCAAATGCTAGTAAAAGTCTAATTGCCTCAAGTCTAGCTACAGGAGCAAAGGTTTCATCAAAATCTATACCTTCTTCTTGATTATACCCCTTTGCTACTAGTCTAGTCTTATTCCTTATTACAATTCCATTTTCATTAAGTTTATTTTTATAAATCCATTTGGTACCTATAATTGAATATTCAGAAGGTCGTTCAACTAGATTCCATACCTTGTTTCTAGTAAATTGGTTTAATTCTTCTTGCATTGCATTTATCCAATTTACATCTTTTTCAGCTTCTTCTATGTGTTTGGGCTCAAAATGTGAGACAAAAGCTAGATGATTATTTAAGTTCCTAAGAGATGCTCTAGTTCTAACAGGTTGAGATGGATCATCTAAAATCAATTCTTTAGGATGCCCGTGAGCATACCTCCAAGCCTTAGTCAGCCCATGATCCACAATAGCCTCTTGGCTTGATGATGCATTTCCAATTAATTTTTGTTCATCTTCTTGTAATGTCATCTCATCAATCTTTTCTTCAAGTATTTCAGCATCATCATCAAGATCAACTCTCTTGCTAGAAGAGATATCACTAGAATCATCAAAAACTACATGTATAGATTCTTCTATAACAAGGGTTCTTTTATTAAAAACTCTATAGGCTTTACTAGTTGTAGAATATCCCAAAAATATACCCTCATCAGATTTAGAGTCAAATTTACCTAGATTATCTTTCCCATTATTATGAACAAAACACCTACATCCAAAGACATGAAAATAGTTTACTTTTGGTTTTCTGTTTTTCCAAAGTTCATAAGGTGTTTTTTTTATAATGGGTCTCAATAAAACTCTATTTAATATATGACATGAGGTATTAATGGCTTCTCCCCAAAAGTACTTAGGGAGGTTACTTTCACATAGCATGGTTCTAGCCATTTTCTCTAGGGTTCTATTTTTCCTTTCTACAACTCCATTTTGTTGTGGTGTCCTAGGTGCAGAAAAATTATGAGTTATTCCCTTTTTACTACAAAACTCATCAAATAAATGATTTTCAAATTCGGTTCCATGGTCACTTCTAATAGCTATGACTGAAGTATCTTTAGCATTTGTTACTTCCTTATGAAATTTCTTAAAAACTGAAAATGCTTGATCTTTATGAGCTAAGAACATGACCCAAGTATATCTAGAAAAGTCATCTACAATAACTAGACCATATTTATTTTCTCCTAGACTTGTGGTTCTAGTTGGTCCGAATAGATCCATGTGTAGTAGTTCTAGAGGTCTAGAGGTAGAGACACAATTTATGGATTTAAAGGAGTTCCTTGATTGTTTGCCATATTGACAAGCTTCACATATTTTATTCTTTTCAAACTTTAGTTTTGGCAAACCTATCACGGAATCTCTTTTAACTAGTTTTGAAATTGTGTCCATACTTGCATGACCTAACTTACGGTGCCATAACCAACTAGCATCATTATCCTTAGTTTCATTTACAACTAAACATGGGTTATGTTTGGCAAGATCCTCAAGGTCTACTACATACACATTCCCTCGTCTTATTTCTTTAAAAACTAAACTATTGTCTTTTGAGTTGGTTATGATGCATAAGGATGGTTTGAACAAAACATCAAAACCTCTATCACACAATTGACTAATGCTAAGTAGATTATGTTTAAGACCATCAACATATCGAACATTATCAATAAAGGTTGAAGGGATAATTTGTACTTTACCTATACCAATGATGTGACCTTGGTTATTGTCTCCAAAAGTCACAGCACCTCCCTTCTTAGCCTCAAGGGTGAAGAGTTGGTCTTTGTCATCCGTCATGTGTCTTGAGCAGCCACTATCCAAGTACCAATAATTTTTGTCGACCTTGGCTGCAAGACACTCCTACACAAGCAATTCATACAATTTTAGGTACCCAAGTTTTCTTGGGTCCTTCATGGTTAGTAATGTTGGTTCCTTTTAGAACCCAAACCCTTTAAATTTTTCTTTTAGTTTTTCCTTTTCTATAATCACACACATTTGCTTTATGTCCTAATGTTCCACAGCAAAAACATGTTATTTTCTTAGTTTTACTTTCCCCTGCTTTAACAAAGAAATTACTAAGAATTTTTTGCTTATTTTTAGGTTTATACCCTAAACCAGCTCTATTGAATACAGCTCGTTGACTATTAAGTATCATTTCTAATTTTTCTGAACTATATGTAAATTTTTCTACAAAAGGCTTGTACTTTTCAAGTTCTAGTGTCAATTTTTGTTTTTCTATTTTTAGTCCATTTAAATCTTTTGTAAGACTCTCTTTTAAGATTTGTTTATTATTTTTAAGTTCTAATATTTCTTTGGTCAGCCTTTCGTTATCTTTAGTTAAGGTATTAGTCTTTTGAATTAAGATTTGGTTGCTTGTCTTAAGTTCTGAATTTTCTTTAATAATAACATCTTCATCCTTAACTAATGTATCATACTTACGGAGGTGAGTTTGGTTAGTTAGTTTTAATTCTTTGTTTTTAAGGTTTATTGTCTTATACTCGTCCATTAATTCATTGAAGGCATCATATAACTCATCGAAAGTAAAGTCTAAATGTGTTCCGGATGTTACCTCATTGTCGTTAGTCATAAAATAAAGGTTGGCCTTTTCTTCTTGTTCCTCATCCGATGATGATGATGATGTGTTGGAGTCCGATAGGATGGAGACAAGGACTTTCTTTTTCTTGTACTTGCTCCCCTTCTTCAGCAAAGGACACTCAGCTCTGAAGTGCCTCGGCTTCTTACACTCATAACATCCAATCCCCTCATTTTCTCTTTCTTTACCTTTATCCTTGTGATAGGAATTTAAGGGGCCTCTCCTTTGATGAGAGGACTTCTTCCGGTTGATGAATCTTCGGAATTTTCTTACAAGGAGTGCCTCATCATCATCTCCCTCATTGTCTTCCTCTTCACTGCTACTGCTGCAAGACACATCTTTGTTAGTGGAAACAGATTTTAGTGCTATTACCTTTTTCTTGTGAGAGGACTCTTCTTCATTGTGTTGTTTCATCGTTAGCTCATGCGTCATGAGGGATCCAAGTAGCTCCTCGAGTGGCAGCTTGTTTAAATCCTTAGCCTCTTGGATTGCCGTCACCTTGGCTTTCCATGACCTTGGTAGACAACGAAGAATCTTCCTGACAAGCTCACTGTTAGTATAATTTTTGCCAAGGCTTTTTAGGCCATTGACAATGTCAGTAAATCTAGTGAACATATAAGTGATTGTTTCATTAGAATCCATCTTAAATAATTCATATTTATGAACTAATATATTTATTTTGGATTCTTTTACTTGATTTGTGCCCTCATGGGTCACTTCAAGTCTATCCCAAATCTCTTTTGCAGAAATGCAAGTAGAGACTCTATTGAATTCATTTCTATCTAATGCACAATAAAGCACATTCATTGCTTTGGCATTTAGTTGTGCCTTCCTAATGTCATTGTCATCCCAATCCTTTTCAAGCTTGGGTATGGTGACACCCTCTACATAAATGGATGGGATGTATGGTCCATTTAGAATGGTGGTCCACATCTCATAGTCTTGGGCTTGGATAAATATTCTCATCCTAGCCTTCCAATATGAGTAGTCGGATCCATTAAAGAATGGAGGTCTATGTGTGGACTGGCCCTCAATGTGAGAAGATCCAAATGGGGTTGTCATTTTGATCTTTTACTCTTTGGGTAATAGAGCTCCTGCTCTGATACCACTTATTGCCCAGATAGACAACCCAAGAGGGGGGGTGAATTGGGTTTTAAAATAATTATTACAATTAAATGGTTAGTGAAATACTAATTAATACTTTTTGCAAGTTGATTAATTAGATGCTATGTGCAGTGAAAGAAATGAAAGTAAAAGACAACAAGGCAATCACAAACACAATGATTTTATAGTGGTTCGGAGCTAACCCTTGCTCCTACGTCCACTCCCCAAGCCTCACTTGGGAATTCACTATAACCCCTCGGATTACAGTCGGTTGTTTTACAAGCTCACAACCTAACTTGTTGTTTTACGAGATCACAACGAACTCGGTCGGTTTTCCCAGGCTCACCGACTAGAACCACCCGATTGTTTTTCCGGGATCACAATCAAACCCTTACACGTTGGTTTCAACCTAGCCTCACCAACAAATCTTTACACCCTTGATTCAATCCCCTGATTGAATCAAGTAAGGACCAAATGGATAGAAAAACAAACAGAAAAATACAGCTTCTAAACAAGCAGATATTCAGCAATATAAATAGGAGAGAAGTTAAGAGCCCTCAAACAAGTTTATGATGATGTAGAGGAGGGCTTCTCGAACTCTGGGTCTCCTCTTGAATGTCTTGAAGACTTGAAGGCTGAAGGAGACTTCTTTAATGCTGGGAAGAGTTGGTTGAATGGAGTTAATGGCCCTCTTCCTTCTTTTTCGTTGAAATCCTTTGGCGGATGAAGATTTCGTGTTTTCTTTGAAAGGAATATGACTTCTCTACCTTGCTACAGTTCTCTATGGCTATTTAAGCTATTCCCCACGGAAACTAGCCGTTAGACACAATCTTCTAGCCGTTCTGCACATTCTGCACATCCTGACAATATTTTCGTTGGGATCGGAGTCGACTCGCGCGATCTGGAGTCGACTCGGCTGCAACAGGAGTCGACTCATGCTTTTCTGGAGTCGGCTCGGCAACTATTCCGGATTTGAATTAAAGTGCTCTTCTCGACTGTGAGTCGACTCGACTTAACCCGGAGTCGACTCCCCAAAGTCTGGAGCTGACCTGGCACTTTTGGAGTCGACTCATTCCAAGGAATCCATAGAGGTATTCTTCAACTTTGCTCACTCGAGTCGACTCGGAAATTCTGGGAGTCGACTCGGCGTTGAGAGTCCGAACTTCCGATCTTCTGTCTTTTGGCTCGTGCCGTCTTGGAGTCGACTCGGACTGTTTCGGAGTCGACTCGGCTATCAGTATCCGAAAAACAGTCTTCTGTCTTTTTGGGGTAGCGCTGCCTTGGAGTCGACTCGAACTGTCTTGGAGTCGACTCGCCTCTCAGAGACGAAAATACTGTCTTCTATCTTTTTGGGGTCGCGCTGTCTCGGAGTCGACTCGGGCTTTGCGGGAGTCGACTCGGCTCTCAGTGTCCGAAAGTTGCTCTCTGACTTTTGCCTTGTATTACACTGGGAGTCGACTCTCGCTTCCTTTGGAGTCGACCTGCCAACCATCGGAGTCGACTCGCGTTCCTCAGGAGTCGACTCGGCTCTCAGGGTCCAAAATAACTTCTCTGTCTTTCTGTCTGTAATTCCCTGGAGTCGACTCATACTACTCTGGAGTCGACTCGGCAAGCATCGGAGTCGACTCGCGCTCTTCAGGAGTCGACTCGCTGACAGGTTTGAGTTGGATCTTTCGGTTCATCGTCTGTTCTCAGTCGGAGTCGACTCGTAATGTTCAGGAGTCGACTCGAGCCTGTGCCAGTGCTTCTGATACGCTTGGAGTCGACTCGTAATATTCCGGAGTCGACTCGAGTCTCAGACTTTGGTTCAAATTGACTTCTTAACTTATCCAAAATGTCTTGAACCAAATCTAGAGACACTTAACCATAAATTTACAAGAATTTCACTGAAACACCAGATTGAATTCATTAGTAAACATAAGATATACTCAAATGCTTTGAGCTCATCAAAATCAGATAGGGTTATAATCAATCACTCCACAAAAAACAATTTGAAACAAGTAAAAAAGAAAGCTTCTTAAAAAGCGTATTTAGACAATATAAACAAAGAAGAGTTAGAAGCCCTCAAACAAATTTTTGGAGGTGGAGAAAGGGGCTTCTCAAACTCTTTGACTCCTCTTGAATGTGCTGAAGAATTGCTGTCAGGAGGAGAGCCTTGAATGTGAGGAAGACGGTTGGAGAGTAGACTTCAATGCACTTCTTCCTTCTTTCTCTTGTAATTACTCTTGAGAGGCTTTGGTTGGGGGAAATCTCTTTTGCTTTGAATGGAGTCTCTCTTTCTTACTCTATTACTGTTTACTCTGGCTATTTAAGCCATCCCCAACGAAAACTAGCCGTTAGACACACATTTATGGCCGTTCTGCACACTCTGCAACTTCTGACAAAGTGTCCGTTGGGTTCGGAGTCGACTCGCTCGATCTGGAGTCGACTCGGCTGTTGCTGGAGTTGACTCATGCTTTACTGGAGACGACTCGGCCACTGTTTAAAATTTGAAATAAAGTGCCGTCCCGTTCTGGAGTCGACTCGGCTGAACCTGGAGTCGACTCGCCAATGTCCGGAGATGACTTTCCCTTCTGGAGACGACTCGATCTTCAGGATTCCAAAAATCATCCTCTCGATTTTACTTCCTCGAGTCGACTCGGATTTCCTTGGAGTCGACTCGGCTCTCAGACCCGAAAAGACAGGTCTTCTGTCTTTGAACTTGAACTGTCTCGAAGTCGACTCGGACTTTGCGGGAGTCGACTCGGCTCTCAGACACCGAAATACCGGTCTTCTGTCTTTGGAGTTGAACTGCCTCGGAGTCGACTCGGACTTTGCGGGAATCGACTCGGCTCTCAGACACCGAAGTTGGCTGTCTAACTTTTAGCCTTGCATTTCTCTGAGAGTCGACTCTTGCTTCCTTAGGAGTCGACCTGCCAACCGTCGGAGTCGACTCGTGTTCTTCGGAAGTCGACTCGGCTCTCAGAGTCCAAAACGGCTTCTCTGTCTTTCTGTCTGTTACTCCATGGAGTCGACTCGTACTTTGCTGGAGTCGACTCAACAAGCATCGGAGTCGACTCTAATTCTTCCGGAGTCGACTCGGTGACAGGTTCTGAGATTAATCTTTCTGTCCTGCTGTCTGTTCTCAGTCGGAGTCGACTCGTAATGTGCCGGAGTCGACTCGAGCTTGTGCCAGTGCTTCTGATACACTTGGAGTCGACTCGTAATCTTCCGGAGTCGACTCGAGCTACAGACTTTGGTTCAAATTGATTTCCATACTTAGCCAAAATGTCTTGAACCAAGGCTAGAGACAATTAATCATAAATTTACAAATATTTGACTGAAACACTAAATTGAATTCATTAGTATAACATAAGATATACTCAAATGCTTTGAGCTCATTAAAATCAAATAGGGTTATAATCAATCACTCCACAATCTCCCCCTTTTTGATGATGACAAAACATTGAATATTTATAAGGTGAATTGCTCAACCAAAAGAAGATTTATAATAAAGTTTTGAAATGAATTCAAGTGTCTAGTCATTTAATTTATCCAAAATTGAAAGGTGTGAAATAGTAAATCCTGAAATTAAAGCTCCCCCTTTCATTTGGAATTATATAAGCCTTCATGTCATACAATCAATTGTTTGGCTTATATGTGTTTAATGAATTTGCTTTCTTAAGATTTTCAGATTCTCCCCCTCAACATGTGCATTCAATTTTGTTTAGATTCTCTGAATTTTCTTTTAATGTCTTGAAGCTTTTGAGCTTAAATTTTTGGTTTTAGAGGAAAAATGTGCCAATTTGTTCTTGAGTATGATTCAACTAATCTCCGAATATCCCTTGAATGGATTCTGGAGATTACTTCTTTAGGAGCCCCAACAGAGAGATAATGAGCCTCGAGGTATCGAATCCACTTAGAACAAATTACTTTGTGCTTTAAGAATTTTCTTTTTATTGATTCTCTTTACATTTCAATTCAATATATTTTCTCCCCCTTTTGTCAGCATAGCAAAA